>NC_090839.1:37616775-37917400 GCF_028021215.1 Eschrichtius robustus
TGTTATGCTTATGTTTCCAATGCATCAAATGCTCCCAAGGAATAAGCTGCTCCTAAGAATTAAAAAAAAAAAATTTTTTTTTGAAAATACTTTAAAATAATCTTCCTATTGGCTATATAATAATAATCATTCATTCATTCACTCAACAAATACTTAATTGCCTACTGTGTACCAGGTACAATGTTAAGTGCTGGGGATAAACTAAATAGACGAAAATGATTGTCTTCATGAAGCTTACTTAATGGTGGGTGTAGGGTGACGATAACAAAATAAATAAGATGGTGATAGGTGCCAGGTGGAAATAAAGCAGGGAAGGGAGATAGGAAGTGTTGCGAGGGGGTGCTATTTCAATTTTAAATAAGTTGGTCACATAAGGTTACACTGATATGATGAAGCAAACCTTGAAGATGTTGGAGAGTGTCAAGTGGTTATCATGGAGGAGAGTGATGCTGAGATAGATGTGACCCAGTGTGTTGGTGGAAGGGAGTGATAAGCAGGAAGGAGAACAGGGAGAGGTGAGAGGAAGAGGCTGGGGGATGTGACAGGTGACCCAAATAGTGGTGGGTGGCCACTGAGAGAATTTGGTTTTACTCTCAGTGACACAGGTATCTATTACATCATTTTGAGCAAGTGATGGATTTGCGGTGACGTATTTTAACAGGATTTTTCTGGTTGCTCTGTTGAAAAGCCACAGTAGGGGTATAGAAACAGAAACAAGGAGAGCAGAGTGCTTGGGATAGAGGTGGTGAGAAATGGTTAGGTTCTGAATGTATTTTGAATGTGAAGCCAAAAGAGTTACTGAATGGACCAGATACATGAACTGAGAGAAACAGAGAGCTAGGGATGATCTCAGGGCCTTTTGGAATTTCATTTATTGAGAGAGGGAGTGAGTTAGGAAGGGAAAATCAGAAATTTGGCTTTAGACATAAAATTTAAAGCAGTGTTAGCCCAAAAACAGCAAAATGAGCACAGGTGTGATCTCTTATCTCTCTTGAGTTACTGTGAATATGGTGATAAAGGAATAGAAATACACAATGATGAAGAGAATGTATGGGTCACTAAGACATGACATATTTTAGTAAGTTTGCAGGAGAAGAAAATGGAAAGAGGAAAGTGTCTGATAAGATAGAGTCGAGAAGACAACAGTCTAGGTTACATAGAAAGTTACAGCCAAGGAAGCTCCTGACCTACTCAGGAGCAATTGAGACATTCTCTAGACTCGAGTTCTACCAGCCCAGCAGAACATGGAGTAAGAATTGGGGGTGAAAAAAATAACCTTCCACTCCTTCCTCCTGATCCTCATGTAGAATAGTCAATAACCAATTACTTCCTGGGTCAAAGAGCAGAGTGTCTGTCTTTTATGAAATTGAACAAACTATTTGAAAAATATTATGGTGGCTAGCATTGGAGTTCAGGATCCAGAGTGAAGCTCTTCTCATTCTAGTATTTGTGGATACTACACCATGGTGGCTGGCACCCACATGCTCACTGGGAAAGAAGACTGCAAGCTGGCCATTCCCACTCCCACACCCAGAGCTCCCAGTCAGCCCTCCTACTGCCCCATCAAAGATGTGAACTAACAATAAAATATCCACAGACTATAGAGAAATGCTACAATACTGAATGACAAAGGAAACCAAGGTGAACAAAAAGAGAATAATAGACACATAAGGATAATTAAAGAAACAAATAATTTAAAAAAAAAAACAACTAGAAAGTATCTTCAGAGAGAATTTTAAATATATTTTATCCTTAAGAAAAGAACAAGGACTTCCCTGATGGTGCAGTGCTTAAGAATCCACTTGCCAAGGCAGAGGACACGGGTTTGAGCCCTGGTCCAGGAATATCCCACATGCTGCGGAGCAATTAAGCCCGTGTGCCGCAACTACTGAGCCCGTGTGCCACAACTACTGAGGCCAACTGCCACAACTGCTGAAGCCCGTGCACCTAGAGCTGGTGCTCTGCAACAAAAGAAACCACTGCAGTAATAAGCCCATGCACCGCAACGAAGAGTAGCCCCTGCTCGCCGCAACTAGGGAAAGCCCATGCACAGCAACGCAGACCCAATGCAGCCAAACATAAATAAATAAATTTATTTTAAAAAAGAAAAAAAAAGAAAGTGACATGAGGGTTTTGGACAGAACCACTTTAAGAATATGGTTGAGTGACATGAACGCTATGGAAAGGATGCTTTGGGGATTTCATATTGGGGCATTTGATGGACATTTTCTCAGTTGTGCAAATTAGCAATGCCTCAGGAAACTCGCTGGAGAGAGAGGTGGGTGTCTCCTCAGCTGATGCTCAAAATACGTGAGACTCACAAAGATACAACTGAAAACCTCTCATCATGAAAACGTAACCAAAGCAAACATTTTTCTCTTTTCTTCCACTCTGTGCCAAGGATGTTGCTCTTTTGGGTGTTTTATTTCTTTCCATTTGAAGAATTCTCTTAAAGTTCATTTTAACTTGATATCACCACATTAAACTTTTCCCATTGGGCAGGAGAATGTCAAAAGGTGTTAGAACAGGGCTAGGGATATACTAGATAGTTAGCGCTCAAAACGTGGATCCTTGCATCCACATCTTGTACACTGCAGTTGCAGGCATGTAAACTCTTCCCTAGACCATCAAGATAGAGCAGTGCTTCACTTATCCAGGGAAAGATAATTGGGCAACAATCTTCAGAATACAGCCCAAAACATAAAACAAAGCATAAAGCTTATCTGTGAAGCCAATGCAGATGCTCTAAGCCCTAAAATTAAAGTTTCTGTACTTTATTAATTGGAAAGTCCCCTCAGCCCCATGCTACACACAGGACTGTGAGTTCTTATAACTTATTCCAGCATAGTTCAAATTACAATAGGAAATGTGTAAAGCTATTATCCAAAACCCTGTAGCAAACCATGGTGAACGAATACTTATGACAATGAAGAAGACTTAAAAATTAATTTCACAAACAATAAATTACAAAGCATGGATGTAATTCTGTTTCATTTACACATTCATTCATTCATGCAGTCAACTCAGGTCAACAAGTATGGATTTATTCCCCAGTGTATAAAAAAAACTGGCTGCAGAACTGTAAGATCTCACACAAGTTGTGGCATGATGCACATCCTTTTCTTCGCTACTCCTTTGAATGGTTATATGTAGTGTTTTCTATACTCTTCCAGTTACGATAATTTGATTTTCATGGACACTGCTAGGTTCTTACTCAAATAGATTGTTCTAGAGGTAGACCAATCAGAGACCTTTCCCAGGATTTTTCATACTGGATATGAAGAAATCAATCAGACTCTCTCTGGTGGTAGGAGGTGCCATATGTGACAACTCAGTGCAGTTGGTGGCCATGGGGAAGAAGTTGGTCAGTCAGGAAAAAAGTAATGACATCAGGAAGAGAGAACAGTGAAAAAGCAATGAAGAAATCCTCCCTGGTATCCAGACCACAGTTTCCTGATGCTCTGCAAACTGCAGTTTGTCAAATTTTTCCTTCAGTTACAGGAAATACCCAGTGTCCTTGGCAAATTCTCCTATTTCCTAGGCTAGTTTGAGTTGTGCTTTTGGCAACTGTAGCCTAAAGACATTTGAATCACATGCACCTTTCCTTGATATTACATTATATGAGTAATATGGATTCTAGTGTCCCAGTGCTGATAATATTGGGTTGTAATATGCTTCCTGGTTTTGGTAATTATATTGTATTTGACAACCATTTCTCTTTGAATATGAGATCAACATTTTGACTATAAAATATAAATCTTCACTGCCACCCAAAACAGAGGAACTGAGCCGGAAATTTTGCCAAAATTCTAAATGCTCCACATAGACCTGTAAACGTAGTTACTTCTCAGACAGTCTTTTCTGCTTTTAATGAAAGTCTTTGCAGCTCGTATACCATCTTTCACCATGAAAAGATTCTTTACTGTGCCATTAAGACAAATGCACGGCAAGATGAATTCTGATGCCTGCCAGCAGGTGGGAGAAACGTGCTCAGCCAGGCAACTCAACCCTGAATGAGCTGTGCATTGTTCCTTCTTACTCAAATCCCAACCTGCTACCTGCTGATGAGCAGAGGTAATGGGAATGACACCATTATCAATGACGGCAATAGGGGTTTGCCAATAAATTAAAAATAAATGGAAAGCTATTAAAAATTGTTAGGACTTTCATATGTCTCACAAATATTAAAATACCCTGTTTTAAACTATTATTTATTCCAGGAACCTTTTATTTAAAAAATACAATAGATTGAGGCTTCCAAATAAGGTACTTTGGAAATACCTGCTTTTAGATTATTGTCATCTGTCACTCCTTTTACTTCATTAGGGTAACCATTGACTCATAATTGCTTATATAATTATAGATTATAATTATATATATATATATATATATATACACACACACACACACACACACACACACACACACACACACACAGAGAAAGAGATTTGGTATTCCTTTTAGAATATTCTCATTTCCCCAAAGAACTCACTGAACAAATACATGTTTCTGAGGACAGAGTTCACACTCTGCCTTTTCTCTGTGACTCTAGATGCTTGGTATCAGGTCACAGCCGTGGACTGGGTGCCTGGCATGCCACGATCATGGGTGACATTTACAAGACACAGTTACTATGTGTAATTTTGTTTCTATCAATAGGACTAAGACTGACCACCACCTTGTGCTTGAGCTCAAACCTCAAACAAGCAAACAAAACCCTCCCCTTTTTAAAGACAATGAGCACAAATACCCAAAGAAAAAATGGGTTAAGAATGTAAACAGGAAATTTGCGGAAAAGAAAAAGTGGAACAACCCTGACATATATAAAACAAGGCTCAACCAGGCAGGTGAATCAGGGATGCCAATTAAGACCAATCCAAGGTCCCACACTGCATACATCAGATTTGCAAAAATTTTCTGAAAGGCTGATAATAGCAAGTTGTGTTTGAAAATGTAGGAAAATACAAGCTCTCCTACACTGCAAAAAGGAACACAGAGTGTCCTTACCGCTTTGGTGAGCAAGCAGCTGCCTCTAGTACTGCTGAAGATGCATGGATCCTAAGAATACATCATGGTAATCACCCTAGAGAAACTTCTGGATGTGGCTTGAGGCAACAAGAAATAGGTTTGTGCAAATAAACATTTTTGAAGGAAAAAACCACATATGTCCATCAACAGAAGAATGAATTAGTTATACATTCTTATAGTGGAATAATTTAGTAGTTAAAATTAATGACCTAGATCTACATGAGAAGCAAGGACACATTTTAAAGACATAATGTTGATTGCAAATAGCCATTGGCCAAAGGATGCATACAGTATGATATGATTTATGTAATACTTTAAATAAACTATAGGAGTCCATACCAGGGACTGGCAAACATTTTTCTGTAAAGGGCCAGCTAGTAAATACTTTGCCCCTTGGGAGTCTCTGTTGCAACTACTCTACTGGGCCACTATAGCATGAAAGCAGCCATAGACAATACATAAATGAACGAGCATGGCTGTGTTCCAGTAAAACTTTATTTAGAAAAACAGGTGGCAGGCTGGATTTAGCCGTCAGGGGTTTGTTGAACCCTGATAAAGACCACTGTCCTCAGAATCCACATGAAAATAGATAAGGTATTGATATCTGCTTTTCAAAATAGAACTTGCTCCTGGGAAAGTGAGAAGAATGGAATCAGGGAGAAACACAACATAGAATGAGTCTGCACTGCAGTGTCTTAAAAGTATATAATTTTTAAAAAGCACCGAAGCAAATATCACAAATTGGTAACATTTGTTAAATTTGGATATGTGTTAGTTACACTGTTCTCTGCATTTTCAGGTGTAACAGAGATAGGTAATGCTAGAAAAAAGGAAAGATTAAAAACTACATTAAAATACTAAAGATAGCATGCATCAGAACAATGGGAAACAGAAATATCTTCAAGAATGATATTTCTTCCAGAAGATTCTGTCTTAGTCTGTATACCCCTTGCGTTCATAAGTTGAGCCAAAAAGTTAAGAGGTGTGAATTGCCGATAGGAGAAATTTCTCTCTGTTCTCAGAATTATGAATGGTATTTGGATCTAAGGCAACTAGATCTACAAGTTATTGAATCTCTCTCTTCACATTAGTTCAGTCACGTTCAGGTTGAATCTGTGACTTCCTCTATCAAAGTTCTAAGACTTTAGAGCTGCATTTTGTGACGGACCTCACCCCTCTCTCCATCTTATCATTTTTCCTCTACCATCATCATCGTAGCATAGTGGTAAGGTGTATACTTTATGAACTTCACACTTTGTTTCATCACTGTAACATAATGGTAAGGTGTTCAGACTCCAGAGGCAAACTTCCTGAGTTCAAACCTCAGGTGTGTCTCTAACCAGCTGTGGGACCTTATGCTAGTCATTGCATGCCTCTGTGCCTCAGTTCTCTCATTTGTCAAAATGGGGTGGTAATAACAGAGTACATCTCATAAGGTTGTTGTGAGTATTAAAAAGTTAATTACTTACAAAATGCTTAGAACAGTGCGTAGCCCATAGTAAGTGCTAAGTCAGTGTTTTAAACACAGCATAGTTAAGTGGATTTATTTATCTTTTTTATCTTTTTGAACTGTATGTAGCAGACATCTTAAAATGTTCTAGGACAAAATGACAGAAAGCACAGTATCTAAGAGTACAGGTTTTGGAGTCCAAGAAACCAGTGATCTAACCCCAAACTGTGATCTTATTAACTCTGAGGATATAAATAAATTTTATAAGTGCTTTGAAACTTTGAATCCTCATCTGTAAAATGAGGCTAATAACAGTACCTGCCTCCTAGAGAATTACTGTAAGAATTAATTAAGTTGTTGGATGCAAAGAATTTAGCTCAGTACCTAGTAAAAACTCAAACAATACCTATGAGAGTAACTGAAAATTGTAAAATAATTGTTAGTAATATTAAGCAAACACATAAATCCTGTGGCAAGAATGACAGAACTTAAATAACTTTAGAAATAAAAGTACATTAACTTTGTGACATGTTTGGAAAACTTAATGGTGTCAAGATTGGGATCTCAGTAATGACGCCGGGGTGAGGGAATTGCAGAAATCATCTTGCAGATGGAAGATATGAACACGTGCATTTAAACTCCAGAAGAAATCCCACAGATGTTGATCTTTAGATCCATTTTCTCTAGTTCAGGTCTCTGTAATCCCCATCACAAGAAGAGATCGATCCTAAGGCAGAAAATGTCACTTAAGAAGCTTCAGGGTTTAAATAGCAGGGGCTGAACCAAGCTTAGTAGCAATCATCAGAACTTTGCCTCTGAAAGTAGAAAAACAAATCCTCCAGATTAAATAAGAAGCTGTCCTTCCAATGCCATACTAACTAGGGCCCAGCGCTGGATTTATGAGAGCACTGCCAGGTTGGGAGCCGTCTACCCTGAAGCAAAGCATATGTCATAATCTCATGATGAGCGGAGGCTGAGGCTGCTTTAAGCTGCCCTGGCCACATCTCTTAGCCATGTTGTTCTTAATACAGCTGTAAGGGCTTTTTGGTTATTCTAAAACAAACGACCAAAATATTTATTTATTTGCTTGGGAAGCAAGTAGACAAAGATTAGAGTAATGCTTAAAGTTCTGCCCCTGGCCCAGCAGTACACTTAAACATGCATAAAATATATAAAGGTTTCTTGGAAAAAAATGCAGATTTTGAGTCAGAGATCTGGTGTGGAGCTTAAAGTCCTACATTTCTATCAAGCTTTCCGTCAATGCTGTAAGTCCTCTTGCTACTCATAGCATCATCTGACATAGCCCTCACTTGGGATACAGATTCTCTGCCACCCCCTCCCCAGCATCTGCATCAGCATCTGCATTTTAACAAGACCTCCAGTGATTTGTATGCACATGAAAGTTTGAGAAGCCCTGCTCTAGAATGTATGTGAACCAATTTCTCCAACACTTTGGTTGCACATCCCCTATTTACACAATATAGCTACTTCTGGTCCCCAAAAGTCCTGAAATTTGTTATCCTTCTGATTCTAACGGTGCTCTTCCCATATCCCCTCCAATTCATTCACCATTTTCCTATACAACACCTCGATGGGGATGGGCTTTCACTTCCAACAGCCAGCACCCATGTCTCTTTGTTGTCTGCACCCTCTGGATGCTGGAACCCCCTTTGCCTACTATCAAGGAAAGCAGGAAGTACCTGGGGATTTCCATCCCCTCCAGCAAGCCCTGACCCAAGACTAACAGACACAGGGATCACCATACTCCAGCTCCTTTTCTGCTCATCAGAAAACTCAGGTTTCAGGAGTGATCTACACAGGGAAAGATTAAGCCAAAATTACCATCTGCGGAGTTTGTTTGGTATCTCAACTTTCTGCCTTCTTCGCTTCCCAGTCCTGCTCACTCCCTTATAATATTGCCAGGGAACACTTTGTAATAAACCCATTTCTCATAAATCCTTGTCTCAGGGTCTGCTTCTGGGGAGCTCAAAGTAAGACACATGCTGTTTTAGCTCAGTGTAATATAGACTGAGACCAGTACCCCACCAAGGATTGAGTTATTTCTCAAGTTGCTTTGGTTACTGCTTTAGACCCTGAATTTTGATTCAGCCTGGGTCAGATTTTCTGCGTATCTCAAAAGGCTGCAGGAAGTCAATGGATTCACACTTGGAAATGTAGATGCTCACATTCTGAGAATGTAGTAAAATAAATTGTGCCTTACTTTCTGAAACAGCTGTGGCTGTGCAGTGAAGGTGGTGATGATGCAGTCCTTCAGCTGGCTTTATAAAGGACCCATAGAAA
Organism: Eschrichtius robustus; assembly: GCF_028021215.1. Lineage (NCBI taxonomy): Eukaryota > Metazoa > Chordata > Mammalia > Artiodactyla > Eschrichtiidae > Eschrichtius > Eschrichtius robustus. The sequence goes on from NC_090839.1 coordinate 37,625,555, forward strand.
GAACAAGGGATCTAGAAGACCTGCACTGACCAATGCTGCAGCCACAGCTCCCAGCTATGTGTGGCTGTTGAGCACTTGAAAGGCTGCCAGTGCAAATTAAGACGGGCTGTCAGTGCAAAATGCACACCTCATTTCAAAGACTAAGCACATAAAAAGAATTATACAACAGCTCAATAATTTTTATGTTGATTACATGACTAATAATATTACAATGTTGAAATATTGGATTAAATAAAATATATTATTAAATTTGTTTCACCTGTTTATTTCTACTTTTTTTTAAAGTGGCTACTGGAAATTTAAAATTATATGTGTAGTTCACATTATATTTCTGCTGGACTAGATGTAATAGAGGTCTTATCTTTCAACCTAAAAGGTCAGACCCAATTAAATCTCCCCAGCTCTTCATAATACCTTCTCTGTACCTATTTCTGTTGTGGAATTGGGCCCCAGTAAACATACAAAATGGTACATTGCCCCCAATTATAAATACTTTTACCAAAGCATAAGGTTGCCATGGAGCAGGAAAAGTCTAAAGTTCGACCTCTAGCCTGGAAAATATTATACCAGAAACATATTTTGAAAATCAGTGCCAGTAGTTATTACTCTTAGTTTAAAATAATCTAATTTGAGGACATTTTATTTTAAATCTGTTATAAAGTTATTCCAAAGCTTTTCTGTGTGTCCATCAAGTTTGTTTCACTGACAGCTCTTCTGTGCTGTCTTCCCCAAGCCCTCCACCAACAGTCCATAGCATCCAAAGCCTCACTACATCTCACCTGGACTGTGACAGCTTCCTAATTGAGTTCCCCCGTCTGGTTTCTCAGCCTCAAATCCACCCTGCATTTGGCTGCCAGATAACCTCCTTAACCTACCGTCTAGCCTTGGCTCTCCTTACCTTCACCCTAAAAGAAAGGCCTTCAGTGATATTATATTTTTTTGCCAAATTCTCTCCAGAAAACTGAACAGACATTAAATGCTCTCCATACTCTCACCCCAGCTCTACTGTTTTTTGTTGCAACTTCCCCTCTTTCTTCCAATTCCTTTTAGGCTACTCCCCATTCCCACTAAGTCCTGCCACTAAGTCCTGCCGCTAAAACATACCCCACAGAATAATGTAAATCTTCTTATAGCACATAGAGTGTTGTCATCTGGGATTTTTCTCTAAAGTCCAAGTATTTCAGGTGATAATGTAAGCTGCTTGATCACACTTATTTGTGCAAAATTGATTTGCATTTAATGTGAATGTTTTCCTGCTTAATTTTATATAACCTCAGAATTTAAAAGACTTCAAGGGAAAGTAAAGGTCTTTAATTTGTGTGAGTTTTTACTGTGCTGATTTTTCAAATAAACTCAATATTTTAAGGTAAAACAAACACCTAAACAAACAAAAAACACTGCTTAGAGTGCCCTCTTCCCTCTCCCATCACTCTCTACCCCAAGTTCTACCTCAAATGTTACGGTATTACACGACGGCATATTATCAGGGCCTTAAATCAGGAGGCAAAACACAAAAGACCAACAAAGCTATAGTAGAAATAACAAACCTAGGTGGAAAAGCTGTTGAACTAAAAAAACATGATTTCATTGAGGAGGGAGCCAAGTCAACTACAACATCAGATGATTACATTACTTAGCTCTTATGTCATCTTCTCTTATTTTTTTTCAGCCCGGAATGTTAATTGTGTGTTCAAAATCATCACCCACAATGGAACTTCAACTGTTTTTTGTAGATTTGTTCTTTCCCATTTTCTTGAAGCCAAGAGAGATCAGTGGTGAATGGTGTGAGGTAGGGATTGAGATTAGGTCAGCAGTAAGGAATGAACTCAGCTCTGGGGTGGGGGGCAGGGGAGAGACAGTACTGGATATTGTATGACATTGTGACTGCAACTAGTTTAGAGAATTTCTAGAACTGTAATTAACATTTAAGGAGTTCCTGGTATAGCTGCTTTGACTTGAGTAGTAAAATAGGAAGATCTTATTTGCAGGTATGTTGAAAAGATAATTGACTATATTTTAAACTCTTTATCTGTTTATAATGCAAGGAAAGGAATAAAATATACTTGATTATTAAAGGCAACATACCAGGTCTCTATCTGTAGGGATTTTAAAAAGCAGATAACATTTTGTTTATGGGTAAAGAATATTTCCTTAGGAAAGGAGTAATCGCTCAGGGATTTGAGTTTAATTATGTTATTTTTACAGGATAAAAACGGGGAAAAAATAAAACCCTTAGGCATACAAATTGAACTAATTTGTCTTCCTAGTAGCTTAGCTAAAAACATGTGTCTAATGACTGTACAGTAGTTAAGCTAATGCAAGTGTGATTTACATTTTTCAGGAATGGACAAATGAAGTTTTCAGTCTGGCAACAAACCTGCTGGCCCAAAACATGTCCAGGGATGCATTTCTGCAAAAAGCGTAAGTAGCTCTAATTTTATTGCTAAGGGTGCTGCTTCGAGTCAGTTTCCTTTCTCCTTTGTGAGTCTTTTGTTTATGCTGCACTGGCTTCTCACATTGATAAACATAAATTTCCCTCTGGGACTTGTTAGAGAACTGATACATCCACCGTTTCAAACTGGAAGACTTCCAAGAAAGATCGTTCTTTCCTCTGAGCCACACATCCGGGTTACGCTGAGCTCGCCTGAATGTCAATGCCTTTGACACACAGTAAGCAGATACTTCTAAATCCTGGCAGCTGTGCTCAGAACCAAAAATTTTTCATCTCAGGGAGTCTTCAGCCCTACATCTGTCTGTGTTGTATCAATTATTAATTTGAGGAAGATAATGAACAACATATGGGACTCAATTCTCTAGAGTCTAAGATCTCTGATAGGTGCTACTTAAATCAATAGGCTGATGTCCTGATTCCTGTCCTTATAGACAATCACAGCAACTGTTAGTAAGAAAAGAGAAAGAGGATGTAGAGGAAAGAGCAGAATGAAAAGGAAAAGGAAAGAAAGCAAATCAGGATTACCCAGTCGCTCTCAAATTACAGTCTTTCTGAAATTTATTTGACCAAGGAAAATAATGATTTCTGCCAGATGAGCAGCTAGGAAAGCTGGTTGTGTTCTGTTTGGAAACAGTGGGTATCCAGGATTTTGGGAAGCCTTGAAATGAAAACCACAAGCGGAAACATTACTAGGTGGCCCTCTATTTTATTTAATAACTTTCTTCTCTCTTCTTCTGTAAGACATACCCATCATTCCAGACCAAAGACTCCAGACCACATTTCTTTCATACTCTTCTATGAAATCCTTTTACTGTTAGTCAGTACTCACAGGTCTTCACTTAAATGCTCTTTCGTGTCATCATCTCATCTCCTTACTTTGTCACCTTCAAGACCCTTCCTATGTGGCTCCCCCTTCCCCTCTTCCTTTATTCCTCATTTTTAAAAAATTGTCTTTGATCTTACCATTCTTCATCTAACAGACATTTCTGGAACATCTGTTTTGCCACACAATGTTGGTGGAAGGTGACACAGAGATAGATAAGATGTTTTATCTTAACATAGCATGTTATAGCTCGTAAAACATCTAGTTGGCCAATAATATCTATTGCAAATGTCCGTTTGCATGAAACATAGCATGTTATAGCTCGTAAAACATCTAGTTGGCTAATAATATCTACTGCAAATGTCCATTTCAAATAGGCATCTCCCTATGAATAGCTGCTATGGACATTCTAGAACATGCCTTTTGGTGAACACACTGTAAGCATTTCTGTTGCATCTACACCTAGGTATGGGATTGTTGTGTCATAGCATGAGCGGCTGATGGTCCTAGTTTACACACCCATCAGCAGAGTTTGTAAGCTCTCCTGCCCCTTCTCTCTATCCACATGTTCAGAAGCAGTGGAAGAGAAAAATGCGGTTGTATATTCACACAATAGAATACCATACAGCAACGAGAGTGAAAGATCTACAGTGAAAAGCAAAAATATGGATGGATCTCAAAAACATAATACTGAGTGAAAGAAGCCAGACACAAAAGAATGTGATTCCATTATGTAAAGTGCAAAAAGAATCTGAGTTGTTTAAAGTCAGGATAATGGTTCCCACTTTGGGGATAGACTCTGGAAGGGGGCATGACAGGGGCTTCTGGGATGCTACTAAGGTGATAATATTCTTTTTCTTGACCTGGGTGCTGATTGCAGAAACTTGGACGATTGGTGAAAATTCAGCAAACTGTACATATGCAGGAGCCCTTTTCTATGCATTTTATTCTTCAATAAAATGCTTTTAAAAAAACTAAACACTTGTTTTCTGCTTCTCCAACAGCTATACTAAACTTAAGCTGCAAGTCACTCCAGAAGGACGCATTCCTCTCAAAAAGTAAGCTTCATGAGCATTTCCCATTATTCTTTTTTTTTTTTTTTCCTCAAAGATGTGAATCCGTGCCATGGCTCTGTTTTGGTCCAAGTAGGAGCATGGAAATGTGTGGTAACCCTGTTCTCCCACACACTCCATATGCACATCAGTGCAGCTGGTTTTCTCATAGAGATTTCCTGGGCCTCCCCCCTTCCTGTGGCATCATTCTCAAGAAACACCAAAGCAGGAAGGGGGTGGAGGGGATGGGGGACCCTTGCTGTTAAACCCAGAAGACCATCTGAGACTCAGATCTATTCTAGGAATGGAAATTGGGCAACCACAATGCCTCTTTTTTCCAAGATGACACTAGCCTTGAAGCAGGGGTTGCAAACTCAAATGTCAACAGAAGCCAGGCAGGGAACATGCATGATGAAGCAGGCCAGGAACAGGAAGGAAAACTGAAGAGTGAAACCCTGTCTCAAGGAGATAAGGACAACTCAACTCCATCATATTCCCTGTGGGACTGGTGGGCTCTGGACGCTAGATTTTCTAATGTTTCAATAGAACCCATAAATCCAAATTGTTATATTAAATTGTTCAGTACTTAAGTTATATTTTTTAAAACCAAATTACTGGCCAACAAAAGCACATCTCTAGACCATGTTCAGTCAAAAGCCTTTAACCTTTGACTTACTAGCTACCAGTGGGCTTCTGCTCATAAAAATGTTACATTATTAATAATAATTAACACTATTAATTAATTGTTTATTATTAATAATATTAGCAACGTACACCTTTAGAGCAGTGAGTAGCAGCAAGGAGACAGAGTTGTCAAGGATGTTGATTTTAGTGCTTAATACAATACCAGAGGCTATTTAGTGCAATGTTTTTTAACTGGGTCATCGCCATTGTCTCAAAATATCGATTTTATTTTAGGCACTTTAATTTTAAAAAGCACACACATAGATCTTCCAGAACACATATGCTGATGCTTGAACAATAAGTATCTTTTAATTCTCTAAAGATGAATTATAAGGAGGTTTGACTGAATGGAATGTTTCAGCTGGCGTCATCTACAAGTGTGATCCAAATGCCTTTTAAGCATCTCTCACGTGGTGTGCTTTCACTTCACAGCGTATACCGCTTGTTCTCAGCAGACCGGAAGCGAGTTGAAACTGCTTTAGAGGCTTGTAGTCTTCCATCTTCACGGGTGAGCATGTTGCCTTCCTAAAACTAGCACTGCTAAATAGCCCTGAATAATCATACTAAAACATATCTTGCTCCAATATTATCCAAACATTTTTAAAACTAAGAAGTCCATAGGACTTATTTGTTAATATGTACAATATACGGGGTCACTGTATTAGTTTCTTTCACTCCCATAACTCCAACATTTTCAATTAGAAAGACCCTTTGCAAATTGAAAAAAAAAAAAAAAAAAACCAATTAATACAAAAAAAGTACTGGTCAAAATATATTAACATTACTAAGAATTTAAGCTTCTTAGTAATTATAAATCCTTTCTTGATGTCCCTTGAGATACTAGCTAATGATTATAGATTATGATTAGTAGTATTTTAAAATATTAATTTCGTCTTTTCCCCCTTTTTTAATGTCTAGGTCTAATATTTATAAGTTAATAAGCAATTAGAATGGTAGTACATTTTATAAATAAATATATTTATGTACATTGCAGGGTGGTTCTCAAAAGGCTTTTGCAAGAGGAATACAGGATCAAAACAGTTTGAAAATTGCCTACTTTGCTTCTATGGTAGTCAAGTAGATGAGAGGATAAGCTTGTAAGATGCTTTTTTTTTTTTTCTCCCAATACATTCGAGGCACAATATACATTGACCACTTAAAATAAAGTAATTCGCCTTCATTTCAATGCATTTCTACATACCTGGCTCTAATTACCATTGTTTCTGGGATAGCTGGGTCTGTTTCATAAAACCATTTTCTTGTGCTATATGCAGAACACTCCTTTCTATTATGAATTATTTTTATCCCAGTATCTAAGCAACAAGTAAGCAAGAATAACACTTATACCCAAAGAAGAACCGTTGAGTCTCTTGAAACATGCTGGCAACGTTGAAGTTGCACTGAATGAAGTTGAGAAGCCATTCTTAAATGTATGGTTAAGTTATGAAAAGTATTGAGAGCTGTTGCATCAGTTGCATTAGCCAATTCTTGTGAATATTTTTCAGAAAAGTGAAGTTTATTAACGACTTTTGTCGGTAACAGAAAAGAAAAAAAAAAGTCACTCTCCGCTATCAGTTTCTTGCTATCTGTGGAAAAAGCTGCTGATGTTGCAAACACTGGGCAGAGCTGTGGAAAGGCCCCCAAACATTTAACCTTCACTTTAATAAAGCAAAAGAAAATGATCAAACTTGTTTATTATTGCTCTTTCATTTGATGCTTTAGAGCAGGAAAGATATAACTGTTAAGGTCTTGTCCTTGACTCAACAAATATTTTTTTTTTATTTGGCCTATTTTTTTTCTTTTTTTAATTGAAGTACAGTTGATTCACAATGTCTTAATTTCTGTTGTATAGCAAAGTGGTTCAGTTATATATATATGTATATACATGTGTATATATATATACACTCTTTTTCATATTTTTTTCCATTATGGTTTATCACAGGATATTGAATATAGTTCCCTGTGCTATACAGTAGGACCTTGTTGCTTATTTATCCTATATATAATATTGTAGTTTGCATCTGCTAATTCCAAACTCCCAGTCCATCCCTCCCCCACCACCTTTCCCCTTTGGTAACCATAAGTTTGTTTTCTGTGTCTCTGAATCTGTTTCTGTTTCATAAGTTCATTTGTGTCATATTTTAGATTCCACATATAAGTGATATCATATGGTACTTGTTTTTCTATTTCTGACTTACTTCACTTAGTATGATAATCTTAAGTCCATCCATGTTGCTGCAAATGGCATTGTTTTGTTCTTTTTTATGGCTGAGTAGTATTCCATTATGTATATATGTACCACATCTTCTTTATCCATTCAGACTCAACAGATATCTCTTGAGCTCTTACTATGTGCCCTCCATCACTGAGAATATGGTAGTGAGCAAAATGATGTCCCAGTCCCAGGATTCAAGGACCATATAATCTCTGGAGGTGCTCGTCAAACACTTTGAGTGACATGTGTAAATTGGGGGGGAATGCCATGAACAAAAGGAATGGAGCACTGCCACTGAAAATAAGGGAAGTTCATTCCAGAAAAAGAAAACAATATGTGCAAAACCCTGAGGCTGGAAAAAATTTACTGGTTTGAGTAACTGAAAAAAGACCACTGCATTTAAGCATGAAAAGAAAGTGAGACACAAATTTAGAAAGACATGCAAAGAATTTTTTTCCTCTGCAGTTGCTCCTGAATTGACCTTTACTGGATAACATCTTGTGAAAAATAAAAAAGATCAAAAATGTTAACTTATTACTATAAAACTAGCTAAGGGAAAGAAGGAATAAAAAAATGAAGCTGAATAGAAAATCAAATCCATCAATCGATTCTCTGTAAATTGCAATTTTCTAAACAATTGGATTCTGACAATTCAGTCGATAAATACAAATTGAGTTTTTACAATCCACTATGTCTATTATAGGTTCACACTTTCAAACCAATGTCAACTGGAGACATTTTTAAAGGAAAATGAGATTCAAATAACAGGAGTTATGTTTAAATTGAAAAAAAATAATTATCTTTAGTAAATTAAATGTTATGACAATTTTTTGAAAACAAATTGGAGATTTTTTAAAAACTATAATCAACCTCCATCATAAAGTTTTGAAAGCTCATTATTCACAGTAAAGTATACTTTAGTTGGAGGACTCGTAGAATTACAATGCTGTAAAAAGATCTAAAAACCAAAGTCAGTTTCAGAGCTAGGAAATAAATGTTTCATTGAACTGACTATATTTTAAATCCTTGTTGTAATTTCATATCTACAGAACAGTGGCCCTAGAAAATATCCACTAATTAGCAAAGATATACTGACAAGAGGTGTTTTAAACACTCCACAGAAGAAAACGTTACGTAAATGGTAGACAATAGTACATATCTGGGAGCCTTATATAGCCAGTGGTTGTTCAAACTAGATTTAATTGTGTTCTGTAAATAGATACATTACCAGAAATACTGTGGATATCCTGTTGAGATTTTTTAAACATTATCTTTGTGCACATTGTTAGGGATAATTAATGCACTTGAACTTGTATCCTGACCAACATGATCCATTGAAATAACACATTCCTTAAAGGGTACTCCTTTAGAGATTTCAAATGCTTGCTAAAATTACCTTAATTGTTAAAAAGTAGTACTATATCTAAAAAGAGAGACAAAGCAATTACTGTCTTCTTTAATAATCCAAACGTATTTTCCAGTGAGAGCTTTGAAGACTTTTCCATATTCAGAAAACTACTACTTTACTCACAAACTTTCTGAGAACAGAAAATAGTGTGTATGCACCAAATTCCCTTTGATTTAAGGCTTTATTAACTTGAAAAAAAAGCTCACTGACATTTGGAATCATATTATAGTCTTGGCATAGCACTGACCTTTTAATGAAGAAGATAAGAATAAATCCATATTTTTTTAATAAAGTAAAGTTTACTATAGTTATCAACATACATGTAATACCAAAGAAAACAGCGATTATTTTGGATTTAAAGAATTCCATAAATTTTACTAAAGAATGCTATGAACAAAATTTACAAAAGAACTTCTCCCAGGATAACTGTAATAGGCTGCTTTTCTCCTATGCCTTATACCCAGAATGTAAATCAGAAATATAGTTATTCATTCAGCTGTGATTCTTAAAATCACTAATATCACAATTCCATTTTAAAACCACATTATGTATTCAGTTCATTATCAGTAGTTTACTTGTAATTATTTCGTGTACTCTCTGGCTGTCTCAACTTTTGATTTATAACTTTAGAACAAAAATACTGAGAATAGGTTGAAATCCTGAATTTACCAGAAAATAATTCATTGATTTGTCAAGATAAAATCTGTATGTGGACTCCTTATTCATTAAAGTCCACTGAATTAAATTAATATGTTTTTGAATAATGTCTCTGAATGTTAAATACCTGCTTATTATAGAATTGTTTTTTAAATCTACAAATGTATAAAGAAGAAACTACAAACAGTATCCAAAAACTGATATGCAATTTAGTTTTCTGGATTACAGTGTGAGTTGAGGAATCAAGCGACCTTACTTCAGAACGTAGCAACCGCCCCCCACCCCCCGTCAATTTGATGCCTTAGACAAGTTTTGTAACCTCCCATCTCTTCAGTGTATGTATCTGTAAAAGGGGTCCCTGACCATGACAGCCTCATAGAGTTGACATGGGATTAACTGAAAACATTCAAATAAAGCTCATAGAACTATATACTTGACATACAGTAAGTGCTCAATAAATATCAATTCCTATTATCCTGAGTATTTTTTTATATGCACATATATGTGAGTTTTTTCTCTTTTTTTATTTTTAATTTGGCATGTGGATATGTCATAACTTGGTCTTTGGAATCTGGAAATGTAAATGCCACCAGTACTATCATCAAGTTTTTTGTTTAATCTTTTCTCTTTTGAGATTCTTTGTATACAAGCATGGAATTGAAGCAACTATGTTTTTAAAGTATGGAAATTCTTTGTAGTTTCTGGAATAAATGGGCCTGATTCTGACTGTATTGGTCTCTTAATTCTCCCTCAAAAAGTTTTGATAACAATGGCAACAAATAATCACTGACAATCTGTTTTGTATTCGAGCCATGATGTGGTGAACCAAGTCCTGGACTAGGAGACCGAAGACCTAAGGTCTGGTCCCATACCCGGGTTCACCCAACAGATATTGATTAGGTGCATATTATATGCCGGACATCATTCTTGGGACACAAAGGAATTAAATAAGAGATAGTCACTTTGCTCAAAAACACAGTCTAGTAGATCATCAGAAATATAAAAAATAAAGGAAAAATTGTGTGATGGATGCTCTAAGGAAGGTATATAAAGGTGGATTTTGGACACAAAAAAAGAATGTGTCATCTCTACCTGATTTGGTAAGGAAGGGTTCACAGAAGAGTATTTGAACTTTGGGTACAATCTTAAGAGTATCGGACTTTAAGTTTCCTCCTGCTTAAACAGGGCAATGAATCTATTCTATCCACTTCACCAAATCATGAGGTCCAGGAAAAGAAAATAGGTGAATGACCTTTGTGAATTTCAGCCTTATTTAAAATATTCAGAATTGGTAATTGCCTGTAGCTTTTCCCTAATTATCTCCCCCATACTCTTTCACTTGAGTTTTCAGTGGTGCTCATTTTAACTTTTTTCTCCAAAATATATTTTCTCCCATTTTCACCCACTGACCCTAAAGGGTATCCTCATCAGTCAAGTTGGGCAAGACAAAAATTAAGCTGTATTGAAATGTTGTCCATTTTCTATGTGCTAACATCCAACTGGTAATATAATACTGTATTTATTCAGCTTATTTCATCAATGTGTCCTCTCTAATAGGAAGTTCTAATTCATAGCTGGTAAGTAAACATGGTTAGAGTTTTAGAAAAGCATATTGCTCTATGAAATTATGTTTATGGAATATTATGCAAATGGCTTTAGTTGAATCTGATGTTCTGTGGGAAGCATACTTGCTGTCAACTTCCACTTTTGTCATAAATTACACTCATTCATTTAGTAAATATTTATTGTGGACCTGCTATATGTTACAAATTTAGCAGTTAACAAGCAACACACAAGTCCTAGCTTGTGTTGATCTGCAGGTTAGCAAGTAATACAGAGAACTGTACAGTTGGGAGCACAAAACAGTTAAATAAGTACTGAAATATGAGATAAGTGTGGTGTGATGGTAGCACAGAATGGAAGACAAAACCTGGTCTAAGAGGAAGAGATTTTAAGCTAAGACAAGAAGGGAGAAAAAAAAGAAGTCAATAAGAAACGGAAAACAATGATTGATATCCTTAGACAAAAATCTGTTTATTTGTATGCTGGGGGGAGGGGGAGGTAGAGTGAGCTCTAAATAGTAACTATACAGTAAGGAGACTGGGAGAACAAATTTGGGGTTCATCAAATCCAATAAAGTCTGATGCTTGAGTTGGCCAACAGAGCCACTGATTATTTCCTTGAGATTTGTTTTTAAATCTCTCTTCCCTGTATCTCTCAGCCAAAGAGTAAGATAGAGAGGCTCATTTCTGGCTATTTTAAAAACTACTTAAAAGAGACATGGGTGTCTAACTCCGAGAGAGGGTGGCACTAAAAAAAGTGTGCATTGTCCAGCCAAAAGGTTTTCTTTCATTTTGTATCAGTAAATTAAACGGAATTTTGGAACCCTGTTTATAGGTTATACTTGTCCCCATCTTTTGAGTGACAAAACACCATGAAACAATTTATGGGAATTTCCCATTGTTCTAGGAATTGGCCACTTGTGCTCATGATTTCAAAGTTGGTGTCCAGGTAACTGAACTTAATGGTGTAATGCATCTTGCTATATATAAATGATACATGTGTTGTTTGGTTGTCTCAAAATGCTGTTTTGCAAAATGGATTTTTTTTTTCTGCTCTATAAATCGATTTAGTAAAGAAAATATTGTTTTATTCGTTCATTTCTCAAATATGAGACTCCTGCTGTTTGCCAAGTGGTGAGCTAAGTTTTCTTATCTGTTAGCAAGCAGTGTAGTCTCAGACCATAATTCAGACAATAATTTTTAGATATTTCTGTAAAGGTACATTTCCAAAAATAAGAATACGGTAAAAGGAAGGGTGTTTTCTTTGTTTTAAGGACTTGAAAATAAAAATAATCATATAAACACATACCTGAAAAAGGAAAAACGGCATGAAGAATGTTCTTCCTGTTAACAAAGGCTTGAATACATGCTTCCGGTTTCCATGGCAGCCCGACTAAACAGAAAAATAAGTCATAGAAGTCACTTTTTATATCAATGACTTGCTTTCCAAACAATAGGACCAAGAGGAATCAGTGAGAAATGATGACTGATGTCCTACTTATGAAAACTGTTTTGCAACTTACCAGATTACTTAAACCAGAAAGAACGTTGTTTGAAAAAAAGACACAAAATTGGGATTTTATCTTTTCATTTTGAAAATGTCTTTCTCCAGGTTCTTTACTTTAAAAAAAAAATACATTCATTCAAAAGTCTGCTAAACAGCACATAGACAATGTGAATGTGCTTCATGCCACTGATTTGTACACTTAAAAATGGTGAAATGCTATATTTATCTTCTGTATATTTTATCACAATTAAAAATGAGATTGAAGTCACCAAAAACAGCAACCTAAAAAAAAAAAAAAATCTGCTGAACAGACCCTGTTTTCACTAGGTCTAACCTTATTTATTGAATGTACTTCAGAAATTGCCTTAACATCCCTTTAGAAGGAGAAAACTCTTAAGCTTAAAATATAATGAAAAAACAGAAAATAAGGCTTTTGATAACTCAAAGCCAGTGTCCAGGTGAACTCCACCACTGGCCTCATAGATGTTTTCTGAATGTTCACCCTGACCTCCTATTGATCTTATGGAAAAACCCCAAAAGAACTTTTTGGCCAACCCAATAAAAGAAAGAAAAGAGGAAGGAAGGAGGGAGGGAGGGAAGAGAGAGAGAGAGAGACAAAACTGGGAGGATGAAAGATAACAAAGAAAAAGACCATTTACTGACCCTCTTGTTTTATTCCCCAGAATGATTCGATACCTCAAGAAGATTTCACTCCAGAAGTGTACAGAGTTTTCCTGAACAACCTTTGTCCTCGACCTGAAATTGATAACATCTTTTCCGAATTGTAAGGGAACACATTTTAACTCGTTTTGTTCTGCCTTGGCGATGGTACTCAGGGTGCTAGCTAGGGCAGGATTTTGAGCAGTAGAGGGAGATGGCAGAACCTGTTTGTACACGATGAATAATAGCAGTGATTCTGTATAATTTGATGGAGACAATCACGCATTCCTACCCTTGAGGTTCAACCACTTTTTTTTTAAATTAATTTATTTATTTGTTTTTATTTTTGCCTGCGTTGGGTCTTCGTTGCTGTGCGCGGGCTTTCTCTAGTTGCGGCGAGCAGTGGCTACTCTTCGTTGAGGTGCGCAGGCTTCTCATTGTGGTGGCTTCTGTTGTTGCGGAGCACAGGCTCTAGGCGCGCGGGCTTCAGTAGCTGTGGCACGCAGGCTCAGTAGTTGTGGCTTGTGGGCTCTAGAGCGCAGGCTCAGTATTTGTAGCACACGGGCTTACTTGTTCCATGGCATGTGGGATCTTCCCGGGCATGTGGGATCGAATCCGTGTCCCCTGCATTGGCAGGCAGATTCTTAACCACTGCGCTACCAGGGAAGCCCTCAACCACCACTTTTAATGAGTGAAGTTGGCTATGATTTGTTGCAGGGTGTCTCTGTTTTAGAATCCTCAGGGGGCTCTGTGTGGTTTGAAGATTATGGCTAGAACAGAGAAGCATCTAGGCTTACTTTGTGGAGATAGACTGTTGTAGAAAGAATGCTGACCTGGGAACCCATCATATTACCTCTTTGCATCACATTAATGAAATGAGAAGTTTGAATTACTAAGAACCTTCTCAGCTGAAAATTATTTGTTTTTAATGTTAGAAATCATATAGGCATTACTTTTTAAAAAATGAATGAAAAAAAAAAAAAAGAAAAACAAATCAAAACACCAAGGCAAATATGGGGAAGTAGCAGTTTATCGATACCTTTCTTGATATACTGAAATCTATGTGATGACAGATCAATCCAAAACTGACAGACTAAATAAAGATTTCTTCATATGAAAAACAAGCAAACAGTGCTGCTGAGAATATCAGATGTACTCACTTTGTCATGTTAATTGCCATCGACTATTGATTGAACATCTGCAATATCTGTACTATTGAACTTGTCTTTGGGTTGTCAACAGGATTGAAATGGGAAGTTTGAATCACACTATATTGCAGAGTTATAGACTCTTGCTGAAGCATAATTTTATTGAAAAGAAAAATGTGCCCAAACATATTGGGTATTTTTAGTAATGAGAAATAAATACATCTTTAGATGATTAAGCGGGATATGAGAATTTGATGACTAAACCAGAAGTTTAGCATCATAATCAAAAAACAACCCATAATCTGTGTTCCATTTAGAGTGGTGCATCTTCACACACAAGATACAGTATTTCCCTATTGTGGTTTTCTTATGCATTTGGTATAGTTCAGGGGCATTGGGATTTGGTGGCAGTGATTGCAAAAGTTTGTGATGGAACAACACAATGTTTTTAGGGCAAGATAGGAATTCCAGTATAGCATGCTCTTGCCAGGTATGGCAGGAGTTTGTTTCCACATAGCTAAATGCAAATATATGAATGAGACTTGGTGGAAAAACCTTCTAATTTCCTGGTTTTTAATTGTTTTTAGTGGTGCCAAAAGCAAACCATACCTTACAGTTGATCAGATGATGGATTTTATCAACCTCAAGCAGCGAGATCCCAGGCTAAATGAAATTCTTTACCCACCTTTAAAGCAAGAGCAAGTCCAAGTGTTGATTGAGAAGTATGAACCCAACAACAGTCTTGCCAGAAAAGGTCAGTCCACTTTTTCCCACACCAGAGCAAAGCTCGAGTTCTAATTGTGAGTGGGCCACCCTTGGTAGTCATGGACATCAAGGATTATTCAGGAGGGTTTCCCACATTTATATGCCTGCTTTTCTTTCTGACTTAAATCACTGGTGGTTTAATCAGAAGATTTTTTTAGAGTTTGGTATGTGATGTTTTTGTTGTTGTTATGTATATATATATGTGTGTGTGTGTGTGTGTGTGTGTGTGTGTGTGTGTGTGTGTGTGTGTGTAACATTGTTTTTTAAATGTCTAATCATTTGTTTTGTTTTAAATTTTCCCAGTGACTGAATGCATCTTTTTTTCAGACAGGAAATTCATTATCTTAAAGGTTGCTCTTTTGGGTCTGTTTCTAGCTCTTTGACATGACCCATAGATTTTTCTAAATCTCTAAAACTGAAGAGAATATTCAGTCCATTAGACCCTTATCTTATAGTAGTTTCTAGTTTACACTACTGATGAATTTTTCCACTTGAAAAGATATTTTAAACTTTGGCCTTCTGTGTTAAAAAAAAAAATAGTGTTTGTAGAAAAAAAAACAACAACTGGTATCAGAAAGACAGCACTAAGATGCCTGAAAGTTATTGAGAAATTTATATTTTTGATTCTGGAGAAATGACTTGCCAAAATAAGATCATGAAAATTCAGTTGCCAGGAGTTTTCAACTATATGTGGCATCATGGTCTCTAAACTGGATCATCCTTTACCACTAAGACCGAGTGTCATCTGGATTGAAATACCTTCACTGAGAATATTAGTGTGTTATTACTGATGTTATTGTAAATTGACTAGTTATTCCATAGGGAGGAAAATAAAGTGCAATTAACCAACTATTAAGAAATAAATTGCATGTTAATATGCAAGTAATTTATAAGTAACAAATAACTCTGGCAAGCTTGTGGTCATTAATAAGATGGTTATCTTAAAACCATCCTCTAAATGAAAAATGAGAGTATTTATTAAATATCAAAGTAAAATCTTATCACTAATTCTATCTTACATGTTATTAGTTGGGAATTTATAGATGAATTATTTTAGTTTTTAGTTTTATCATTTTACATATTTTAGTTTTAGTCTTAGTTTCTTCGTCAGGCACTCTGCCTTTGTTGTTGTCATCATTCTTACTGTTGCCGAGGTCAAAGGAAACAACTGACCCAACAGTACATGTTGGCCTTGCCAGGCCTGCCCCTCCAGCCCCCTCAGATATGATACCCTTTCTTCCCTGGTGTCACAGAGATGGGATTTCTCCTTTCATTAAACCAGAAGAACTCCTTGGAGATTTCTCATAGATAGCTTGACAGTTCCCTTCTGAAATCCACACTTCGCCAAAAATAACTAACACAGTGTTTTAACAATTCTGACAAGACTTCTAAAAACAGTTAGCCCATGACACCAGGAAAACAAAAAGCTTTTGGGAAACCAATGAGGCACTTCAGAACCTAAACTTTGCCCTTTTCTCCTCCCTTCATACCACCTTGCTGGTGGTCCAGGCTTCATCTAGTACATGATGCCCCCATATATCATACTCTGATGACTTGGACAAAGTAGAGGATACAAAGGAAAATACTACAATAGGTTATTGTAAAACTCTATCATCCTGGAAGAACTGATTTTTATTCTAATGGAAATTAAGACTATATCTCTTAACATTTGCATGAGTATTTAGTTCCATCTTAGAGCTGTACTAGGTGTGAATTCCATAATCATGCAGACATGTAAAATTCAGGTATATTTAAAAAATAGCAACTTAATTTATTTTCCTACAACTTAATATGATATTGATCATGAAGCCTCTCTGTCAGCATTGATGTGATTTTTTAAAATCACAGTATTCATTTCTAAACCCCAAAACTCCAGTAGGAAGATAAACTTGAGATGTCTCACACCAAGTCATTTTGTTTGCTGCTTTGGCTCTGTTTATGTGAACAAAGAAGATTAGAGAAGATTGTTTTATTCTAGCAATTGTTGTTTCACAGTCAAAAGGATAACAATTTTGAAATCTTTATTTGTAGGAATAAGAAATTGTTGAGTTAGACCTCAATTGTTTAGTAATCAAAAGTTTGAAATATTTTTTCCAAGGATGAAAATCATTTTTTACTTGATTTTGCAGTTTATAATATCTGATGTTTGACTTTAAGATCTTTACAGGAACTCCTTTTTATATGCAACAAAGTACAATTTAAGAAAGTATTTATTATATGGCTTCAATGATGACTGATATGCAAGGAAATTAGCTCTCACTTATCATGTGACTTTCAAAATGTGCATTATCATTTTACAAAGAAGCAGACCAAAGCTTTGAGGTCAGATGACTTACCTAAGATCTCATACCAAGATGCTCTTCAAGAAAGCACTGTTTTTAACTTTCAGTCAACTAGTTAATATGTTTTAATCAATAAACACATAAGAAAATAAGTAGGGAAGTTTAATATTACATTATCATTTTTTCTGTGGCACCTTACATTTTTACTAGTTCTTCAAATGTGCCCAAGCATTAATTAAATTGACCACAAACTCAGTTTCATTTATCAGAGAAAGACACTTCCATACTGCCTATATTTGATATAAAATCATGGGAATAAGATACATACAGAAAATCCATATATAATAGCATAAATATACATATACTATCTGATATAAGAAATATATTTTAAAGTAGGTGTTAAACAAATAAACAATACACAAAATTGACCTATGCTAATGTTTAGTTTTTATATGCATTTGCTATAATTTTGACATAAAAGGTAATCTTAAATTAATGAAAAATTTTCAATGTGGCTAAAAGCCTAATGGCTAAAGCTGAGCGTAAATGAGCTGACTGATGGCATAGCAGCTGGAAGTGTGAAGTGAAAACCCAGAAGAGCTGACCAACAGTGATGCTCTGTTGGCCCCCTGTCATGAGGACGTTACCCACATTCCACGCCGGAATTTCTGTTTCTGTGGATGTATGTATTGGTTATAAATAATCAGAAGGTTTCTGTGCAGTCTAAGGCCAAATGTTCACATGTTTGGGTTTCACAGAGTTGGAATCTTGCTGCAGAAGATACTATTCTCAAGGGAGTTAGGTTTATTTTTACAATTTAAAATCACACACTGAAAAATGCTGTGGCCCCAAGTCAGCAAATGTTTCTTCCTTACCATGTTGTTTGCACTGTAGGCCTAACTGTGCTTAACACAGGGCTACACAATGACTCCTGCCTCTTCCAAACAAAAGGGTCACGAATGTCCGTTTGAAGACTCATGTCTCTTAGAGTTATTTTGTTTACAATTTAAACTCTTTAGAAGAAAGGCGTTGAGTAAAATCAGCATGAAAAATGAAATAGTTTTTGGTGCCTTAGGTAACAGGCTGCAGACCTCTAGATTCAGCAGCTTTGTCTGTAAAAGAAGGCCAAATTATGCTTAAACTGCCAAACTGAAAGAAAAGAGTTAAGTTTGTTCATATGTTTATTCTTCTGTGAAGAGCAGGTGTTCATGAGAATTTGTTAAGCAATTGAATTAATATAACATCATAATATTAGCAGATGTTTCAAGCTACGTTTCTTTTTTATCAGCAGTTCTTCCTCTTAAATTTTTATACAGTGTGGTATAAAAAAGCTTCCCTGCTTTGTTGCAATTAAGATGAAACTAAAACTTTTAGTATTTGATCAGTACTCCATGAGTTAATAGTTTAATAGTTGAACTCAAAATTAATAATAGCAGAACAATTTGTTTTTAAGCAAAGCAAATAGAAGTTCAGGTATAGCAAGCATATTTGCTCCAAATAGACCTAAGCTAACAATGATTTGCATACTAGAAATAACCCTATTGTATTTTTAATATTGTTTTATTTTAAAATATTTATGCAAGTGAATTATACTGTGTCATTATTATCAACAACAAGAAGCACCCAGAGTGTGCTAGAGAGAGCACTGGACTTGGAAACTTGCAACCTGTAGTATTAGGTGGAACTCCTTCAGTTGAAAAATGACAAACTTAACTCAGACTGAAGCACAGAAAGGAATTGACAGGTACATATAAGCAAAAAGTGAGGGTGTTAATGACTTCAGGCATGACTACATCCAGGGGCTCAAATGATGTCATCAAGACCTGTCATCTCCCATCATGTTCTCTGCACTGGCTGTAATTCTTGGGCAGACTCTCCTGAAGTGACACGAAAGCCACCAGCAGCTCCAGGCCTACCAATCTCATAGTTCCATCGAAATACCAGAAACCAGAACATGGCTTAAGCCACCCAGGACCACTCCTGAACTAGGATCATTGTGGCCTGGAGGATGGAATGTACCAATTGGACAGACTTTGGTCACATGACTCTCCCTCGAGCCAAAAAGGAGTCAGCTACCTGAACCATGTGGACTGACAGTGGGAGAGGGGTGGTTCCCTGAAATTCACCTGGGGTGTGTACCTAGAAAAAGGAGGACTAGTCACCAGGCAGATAAAAACAGCAGATCCCACTAAAAATGGTCACAAATCAACAATTCATCATCTCTGTTTACCTTACCTTAGGAAGCCATTTAATCTCTTTGACCAGTTCCACCTCCTAGTTTTCTGATCTTTGAAAATATTCTGAGAGAATTTCTGGGAGAATTAAGTAAGTTGCTTATGATAAGAATGTTGCATGTATTAATTGTTGCCTATTGAACCCTTGTTGATCTGAACTAATGAAAAATGAGAATTGGCATTTGTGCCAAATTATTTATGAGTCTGGAAGTGAGATTCAGAGCACTGGGCAGAGGCATTTCTGAATGCTGCTGTCTCTTGGCTAACAGGCTTATTTTACTTATTGCAATTAATAAAAAAATAGACTCATTTGGTGATGAAACCTGAAAAAATATGGTGAGTCATATCTGTGCACAAATGTTCATTTCTGACTCGATCAATATTTTATCTATATTTTTATTAAAATGGAATTATAATTATAGTTTAAAATGTAAAGATTTACACTGGAATCTTACTATTTACTTTATCACTTAATTTTCCTAATAGAGTTTTTAAAATCGTTATTTTCCCAACACCATTTCCCTTTACTAGGTAGAAGTTATAAAAAATAATGATTATTTTTATTACTGTGTATTATGCATTCCTGAGACATCAAACATGCCGTAATTAAGGAAAGAGACTAGCACTGTGTTATGGTTAAGCCAATTAACCTCAGGCAAGTGACTTGACTTGCTTGAACTTCAGGTTCCTTATCTGTAAAATGGGATGATACCAGTTCTAGCAAACATCAGGGCTGATCCTGTATCCCTTGGCATACATGGTTCCAACACAGTCAACAGCATCTTCTGCAAATCTCTGAGACTTCCTCTCAGCCCAACCACAGCAAGCCTACAAGTGCCCAGGACTTCATGGCCCCAGGAGTAATTTTCACTCAGGTGGTAGTACCTCTCTTCCTTGCCCCTTGTGTGGGACATTTCTGATACATGTTCTTCACATTCTCCCAGAGTTCCCATGTATGATTGAGCCCCAGTTTCCCACAACTGCAACCTGCTTGATAAGGTTCCCTTTATTTGCTGGCTTTTCTTCCCTTCGCTTTTCTCCACTCCCCTATTGTTAGTTCCTGGGTTATCTCCCAAATAAGCTGCTTGCACTCAAATGCTTATCTCAAAGCCTACTTTTAGAAGAACCAAAACTAAAACAAGCACTTCTCAATAAATGGCCTTAACAGAATCTAAAGTGAAAGATGGGTAAGGTCAGAGTAGCTGAGCATTGAGAGAAAAAAAAAAAAAAAATGGAAGGGCTGTGCCCAAGGATCATCCCTTCCAACATGTCACATGTTGTCTTAGCTGTTACCATTCCTGAAGTCCTGGCTGGTAGCCTCAAAATCAAGGGATCTCCTGTCTACAAGGGACTTAGCCATTTAGCCCCAACTCTCAGGTCATAGAAGAGGCAGCTAAGTGACAATGTTGAGAGTAGGACTGTATTTTCTGTGTCCCAGTTCTTTGCACCACTCCAGACTCCCACGTGGAGCCCTCCATTAGGCCTTGCTCAAAAAATGCAATGTCAGCTATTTAGAAGTTAGCAATTTGCATCCATAGCAGTGGTTTTCAGACTGTCCTTGACATAGCATCCTTTTATTTGTGTTTGTTTCATCTCACAGTGTCTCACTGGATTGGTCAATGTGTAGGAAGAACCTTTAGAAGCACTATTTTGGTTGAATGAGTGGAGCCTGCATTGTAGCTGGTGATGGCTGCCCTACTCCTGTTTATTCTCCTGCTCTATCCCATTCTCTGCAGGCACTTCTGCCCAAACCCCAGGAGATTCGAGATGCTCAGTTTAAAAACCACACATCTGAAGGAGATATTCACTGGCCTAATGATCTGCCTCACCATTAAGATGGCATCCGTTTAAATATTTTTATATAGATGACCTGTGTAGCAATAAAAGAAATAAAATAACAGAAATGAGTGAACAGAGGCAACTCAAATGAGATAGATTTTCTTCCCAAGAGACAAAGACAGATGAAAGCTGTACGATGTAGCCAGTTCTTTTCATATCTTAAGTTACTTCACTAAGGAAGCTGCCAAAAAGCCACTCTAGTATTTTATTGATTACAATCCCATTTAAATCCCACCTATTGACTTGCTAGCCTCTGTGGAAGGTCATAGAAGAATGACATTAGCATCTGTGAGTATATTCCAGGCTCCTCTTAACTCTGTGTTTTGTTTATTCATAGACTTCTCTGAAGTATTTGAGACTGACAAAAATGAAAAAAAAAAATATTTTCAAGATAGCCATTATGTCACTGTTCATCAGTTGGCTTGATAACTTCCTTGAATTTCCTTTCTTGATTGCATTTCCTCCTTTCCCAGGAGGGAGGAACTGGGCTTGAGGAAAGCAAATGCCTGGCGCAGGAGTCCTGGTTATTTTCTCTTGCATCCTTTCTTTCTGTGACCTCAGTGTCCACTCAGAATTACAGATCTAGCCAGAAAGCCACAACCATGTCCATTCAAAGCTGAAATGGCTTTTGTTCAGAAAACAACCAGTCAGGAAAAAAAAAAAAAAAATATATATATATATATATATATATATATATATATATATATATATATATATATAGTAAAAGCAAAAAACAAATGCAAGTTTTAAAGAGGTGCAGGAGTGAACTTGGTAGCATAATCCACCCCAGTCTGTTGAGTGTTTTTAAAACCTCTCTCCCTCATCAGACTATACCTTCCCAAGATGCCTTGCCGTTGTGGGTGAGAACTATTGGGACAAAGCAAATAATGGCTATTTTCTCCTAGAGGTAACCTCCCATCAGAACAAAGCATTAATAATCACTGACTGTTACACCTTTTCCCTTGCCAGCAGGGGTCAGGGGACAGGCTATGGCTCAGTTAGAAGGAACGGCTTAGCAGCTTGCACTGTGCTGCAGAAAAGCCAGGAAGCCACAGGCATTGGACCCCAACATCTGCTTTTCCCAGAGCTGAGTTTTGTTGATAGTTGATTTTACACCAAATAAGTGGGAAGGAAGCTGATTGAATGCAGAGAGAATCAACTCCATGGAAAACATACGGTGACCACAAGGAAGCCAGATGAGGTGAGGGGTAGACTGTCTAACCTAACACTTCACAGAAAAGCTGAAAAATGCACCGTGGCAATGGGTGAAATGTCAGGAAGCTGAGAATGACCAATAATTTCATTCATTCATTATAGAGATTCTAGGAGCCCTGTCTGAACCACTGCAGTCTGTAGGACTCCAGTTGCAAAAGCAGAATTACCTGCATAGTAGGGATGGCACCATTTTAAGAGGAAGACTTAACGGAGGATGTTTGAAAAAATTAAATTTCTCACCTAACACCCTACCTTACGTGTAGAAAAGGAGTCCAAAATGCTTCTTATTAATGTTGTTACTGTTACCTAAAAACTGGGTTAGCCTCTTGGTGGGTATTGAACCAATAGACACAGCCAAGCCAAAGATCGGGAGAAGGAAGGATTATTACTTGCAGCAAATAAGGAGAACACCGGGGATCTTTTCCAAAGCAGTGTCTCCCCTAACAGCAAAATTGGGGAAGTTTTAAGCTAAGGGTACTTGCATATTCATGAAGGGGCTAGAGCAGATGAGAATTCAGCATAAAGTTGAGGCAAAAGTCGAGAGAGTCCAAGCTTTAATTGACTGAAGTCAGGAGGGTCAACATCATCATTCCATCTTCCACCTGGGAGGGGGCCTTAGTTCCTGCAGAACTAGGACTCTGCTTTATCATTGCACTACCCTTTGACTGCCATTTCTTTGTTCCTGCATTCCTTTGTTCCCTTAATACCCTTGATTCCTGAGACCTGTTCAAGGGTAAGCATTGTGGCCAGGCTTAGATCACTAAATGGCTTAGACCAAAATGGGTTCTCTTATGTCAAGAAAGCCATGCCTGGGGCTTCCCTGGTGGCGCAGTGGTTGGGAATCTGCCTGCCAATGCAGGGGACACGGGTTCGAGCCCTGGTCTGGGAAGATCCCACATGCTGCGGAGCAACTAGGCCCGTGAGCCACGGTTACTGAGCCTGAGCGTCTGGAGCTTGTGCTCCGCAACAAGAGAGGCCGCGATAATGAGAGGCCCGCGCACCACGATGAAGAGTGGCCCCAACTTGCCGCAACTAGAGAAAGCCCTCGCACAGAAACGAAGACCCAACACAGCCATAAATAAATAAATAAATAAATAAATAAATAAATAAATAAATAAATAAACCCAAAGTTTAAAAAAAAAAAAAAAAGCCATGCCTGGTTCTCCTTCTCCTCCAGGGACTCCCCCTAACCTATCTGCTTACACTACTTGCCTTTGTTTAGGTTCCCCCAACAGTGACCCTGGGAGAAGAATCCAAATATAAAGAGTTTATTTGAAAGGTGATCCCAGGTAGCACCAGTAAGGCAATTTAGGAAGTAAGAATGAGGAACGGTAGGCAACCATTAAATGTTGCATCATCTCTCAGTCCTGGGCAAAACTAATGTCCATCTTACCCAAGGAACATGACATTCTCGTTAAGGATCTAGAACATTTTGCTCTCCTTTGTGTTATGGTCAAGAACCATTGTGAAGGGTCTCCTCTCATGGAACAATGTGATGGTGCACTAATAAAATGCGACAGACTTGTTCCCTACCCTCTGAGAACCTCTAGCCCTAAATGATCAATCAGCCGTTACATAAATCTAGTGAAAAAGACTCCAAGCCCATGTTTAAGAGAGTAGGGTACCAATCTGGATTCTGTTTTTATCTAGCCATGTCAACTTAAAAGGACTGTTTAATCTCACTGGGTCAAAGTTTATCTGTCCTGTTAAATAATAAAATGCTCTCTTACCTACCAAACAGAACAGTGTGATGTAAATGAATTGCAGATGTGAGAATACTTTGAAAAAGGGAAAGTGCTAAATCAAAGTTAGGTGCTATTATTAAAAACTTTCACACAAAAACACATTAACAAGTTCATCTGAATACAGGGAGAACTACAGGGGCACAAAAAGCCATGACAGCTGGGTCGTGGGGTTGATCTGCAAAGGCTTTTGAGAAGAGCACATATTCATTTAGTGGAGATTATTACACGATATCTTGGACTTGTATTTGTACAGTTATGGTAATTGAACAGTTTTGCAATCAAGATGGAATAAGAATGCATGACACTTTTCAGCCTAAGATAAAATAATAATGCCTGAGAACATGTATAGAATATACTAACTCCAAGATTGAAAAGAAATGGATAAAATAGGCAAAGAAACCAGCAAACTTTATACACTATACAAAAACACAGTTAATTGGCAAATGTAATAGGAAAGTCTGTACCCAAGCAAAGAGAATTGAAAAGGGAACATTTTATAGATTATTTCTGTAAGCAGGCAAATAGATTTTGGTGAGCCATGGGATATTAGAGCCATCTGCACTTGCTTTCTCTGAGCTGGTCTAGCAGAGCTCACATAAGGGTCAAAGCACCAGGAATAAATGTGAGCCAAGGACATACCTTCTCAGAGCTGTGCTTGCAAGTGATTTTAGGAGGTGCTAAGCCATTGGACCAGTAGCTTTCCAACATGCCCTGGTATCATTACATTAGGACTGAGGATTGAATGGTGATGAATGGATTCTCAAACACCTAATCCCAGTGACATCCAAACATGTGGGTGCCAGATCCTGCCTAATTGGCATTTGGCTCAACAAAGTGAGGCTGGTGGCCATGCTAGCTGGCAGACACATTGTTCAGTTTGCCCATCCTAACTGTGTGATGATTCTGTAAGGATTTATAGGCCATCTGTCTTCCAAGGCATAATTTGTCAAGATTCCTCTGTGCTTCCAGGCTTTGAAACATGTTATTTGCATGTGTTTGGCTATCCCTTTTAAAAGGTAACCTGCATATTTTTTATTTTTTTTATTTTTTGCAAAACCCACAAAACAATGTCACATTTTCTGTTTAGCATTTCTGTTGTCCTCACATTGGCATGACACATTTTTTTTTGTTGTATTTTATTTTTCTTCCTACAAGTTAGACTCATGGATTGGAGAATAAAAATGTTAGAGGGTGCCTTTGAATTACTTGTGGAGATTAGAATGTAAATTGAGTCTGGAAAAGAATTTTAGATCTTGATAGACAAATCCAAATCAAAGAGCTAATGCTCATGCCTCTGCTAGATGGGTCATTTGTCCTGCCGGAGCCCAGCTTCTTTTAACAAAAAGATTAAAGTCACATGTTTTAAAGAAATAAGTAAATCATGGGAAAAAGCTCTTCCTTGGTCTCATTCAGGGCTATTTTTAGGACTAATCCACATTGCCTCAATTGAAGCCAATGGCTACAGAGGCAGGATCCTCTCCTTTTCATCATCCTTGTTCCTCATCCAGGCCAGTGCTGGGAAAGTTATGTGGATACACACCATCAGTCGCACTCATCACCATCTGCCTTCCCGTTGCCCTGGCACCACCTCCAGATCCAGCTCTCACACTGAGTACCCCTGTGATCTTAGACAAGTTGCTTACCTCTCTAAGCCTCAGTTTGCTCATCTGAAAATGGGAAGTAAAAAGTACCTCTCTTATAGGATTTCTGTGCCTGCCACATGGTCAATGCACAGGTAATGCTAGCTCTTCCTGTTAGGATGATGATGATGGTGATGATGATGATGATGATGATTTACCTTCTCCTAGTACTAGATTATGTGCTGTACAGCAGGATAGCATAGTAGTTAATGGCATGGAACACAAAGCCTGACTTTGGGTTCAAATCCCATTTTATCCACTTGTAAGCCATGTGATCTTGGGCAAGCTACCTGAGTTTCTCATTCATAAAATAAGCATAAAAATAGTATCCACTTCATAGAGTCATTATGAGGATGGAACGAGTTAATATTTGCATATAGTAAATAGTATATAAATGTTTATAAAATAATATATGGGAGATAGACTAAATTCATGAAGCTCTTCAAAGGCTGGCTCTCTCTTCCTTTACCATCCTGCTTGCACATAGGTAAATATACTTCCTTTCAAGTCAGAATCCATTCTATTTTTTTTTAAAGTACTATGTTTGTAGACACAGCCAGCCACATTTTCTTTCTTTGACTCTCCACAGCATTATTTTTCACTTTAGCACTTCGTCCCTGTTACCTTACATCTGCTTTTACGACGAACTAAGTAGCAGTTCCATGTTGGTGCTTTGATGCCATGATGAGGTCATTTCCAAGGTAACCATCCCAGTAAAAAACACACACTGAACAGGAAAGAGCCTGACTTTCAAAACTTTCTAGTCACCTTAGTAATGTGCCATGATTCTATTTAGAGATTAGCTTGCGACCATGCCCTGCCGTCCTTTTCCCTTTCCTGGTCACAGAGCCCATGTAAAGTGTCATGTGAGAGTCTGGTGCTGAGGACTTGCCATCAGGCTCCTCATCTGTGCGATGAGGAGCATCAGCTTTTTTACATAACCTTATTGAAAGTCACTTTCATAAGCTTCTAGGTAGAAGGTGAGGGCTATGGATTTATTTCAAATAAACTTCTTACTTGTGAATTTCAAAAGAAATTCTAGCATTGCTGAGCAAAGATGTTAGAAGGAGAAAGTATTGACAGGGCAGGTAACTTGTCATGTCAGTGTCATGAAGGACAATCAGCTCTTTCATTGCTTAAGGATTGATTTGCTCTGTTGTGAATTATCCTAGTCCCCTATTTCTATTTTGATGGCTTTAGACATTTAATGCTGTGTGATTAGTGCTTCTGCCAGGGGCTAGGCAGAGGAAGAGAGTAAAGATAAAACTCTCCTGCTGTTCCAGCCACTGGGGAACACCAGGGCTTGGAACTTTCTAGAGCATCTCCTGGAAAGGAGCCACAGGCTTCTCTCTTCAGGACTTGGGACTTCCCCTAGGCTTGGGGACAAGGAAACCTTGGTAGAAGAGTGCCCTCAGAACCAAGCCGAAATGGTACTCTTAAGTTCTCCCTTCTCTTCCATCCCTCCATTCCCTGAGACAAAATTAGAATGCTGTGTTGCTGCCTGTATTGGAGAAGAGTGAGAGGGTCTTGGAAAGTATAAGGGAGGAAATATCTTGTCTGTTAAATACTCCCGCCTGATAAATACCTGGGAGCTCAGGCTGCCTCTGTGACTCTGACTACATTCTACCTGGGAAAAGACACAGCAAGGAAAACTTGACTGACAAATTATCCATATAGTGCCATCTATGGTGAGATATTAGTCACTGCACACTTCTCACCAAAAAGATCTGAATGAAAGACAACTAAGGAGATCCACGATAAGTCCCTGACCAGGCAAAGCAGGTCTATAGCAGAAGACCTTCAGTTTCTCCCATCTGATTCATTTTACCTAAAAATAGTAGGATCAAAAGGATAAAGCATGTGAAATCTGATTTTTTTCAACTTAATCAACAAAATTCTGCAGTCTGGTATAGTAGAGAAATCATGGATCATCAGGATAAATAGAATGAATAGTCTAGACATATTCAACTAATTAAACTCTCTCTTGAAATCACACTAAAATTGCATTGTACTTTTTTAAGGCATAATCTGGCAAGGGTGGAGATAATAGGGTAAGAGACAATAATTACACAATTTTGGCAACTACCTATAGGTTTACAGCTATAACGCATCTCAGAAAACTGATCATAGGTTTAGAGTTACAGCCTAAAATAAGGAGGGTTGGTTGACAGCTGTTTAAGGAATAGTCAGAACCCCCACCTGGGAGAAAACTAAAGGTTTACGTTCTGGAGACAAGAAAGCAGAGGGTCTGAGGATAACACAATCCCAGGTGAAGGCAGGGCTACCATTTGAAAGCAAAGAGATAAAGTGATCATAAACATTCTGCCCCTTACCCCGTTTGGCTCTGGAAGGCTGGCATCCAGGCCTTTATTTCCTGGCAAGTGATTAAACAGATCTTCTCTCAGGACTTGATCGGCTCAAGAAGGAAGAACTAAAGGTATTGACATTAGGGGTTACTCCAAAGAGACAAAGACTGATCCCTCTACAATGATGCCTTATTAACTCTTATACTTTGCAGGTTCATATCAGATATACAGATGCTTTGAAAAGTCCAATCAGCTTTTTAGTCCACTCATTTGAAATATGAACAGACAATTAAAAATCACTAGACATATGAGGAAAACTTACTTAAAAAGTAGAAGTAAGCAATAATAAAAGTAACCTTAGGGAAAACAATGACTATGTAGTTAGAAGAAAACTTTAAATATACATATATCATTAATATCCTTAGAAAGATAATAGAACATGTTGAACCACTGAAAAAAGAACAATGCTATTTTTTAAGGAAATGTCAGAGAACACAAACTGGCTCTTAGACATTAAATAGAGGGTAGCAGAAACAAAACACTCAAAGAAGAGTTGGAAATCAGGTGTGGAAAGCTCCCAGAGATTAGAGCAAACAAATAAAATGAAAAGTTGGAGGGAGAATGTATGAAAATGTAAAATTTGATCAAATAATATTCCAGAAGACAGAGAACAGAAATTAGTATAGAGATAATTTATGAAAATGTTCCAAATAGAAGAATAATAGCTTTCAGACTACAAGGGCTCCAAGAGTGTCCAGCACAGGGGATAAAAATAAACCTATACCAATGCACATCACTGTGAAGTTTCCAGAAACTGGAACTGAATAAGATGCTAGAAATTTCCAAAGAGACAAAATAAAAAAAAAAAAAAAAAAAAAACAGGCCACATATGCTTTTAGGATGATGAAATAGTAATTCTTCAAATCTCTTAACAGCCCACTAGAAGCTAAAAGACAATGAAGCAAATTTTCTCACAAAAATCTAAAAGAAAATTTTCTTAACGTACAATATTATACCCAGATAAACTAGCAATAAAGTATACAAATGTCATAAAGCCATTTTTAGACATACAAGCCTCAAAAAATTTAACACTCAGGAACCCTTTCTCAGGAAGCTACTGACAAATGTACTCCCACTAAAATGAAAAGCTAACTATGAAGGAGGAAGACGTGGTTTACAAAAAATAAAAGAGATTAAACAAAGAATAGAAGTAAAAAAAATGTTAATTGATTAATCTAAAATGGAGTAGGTAATAAGACTCTAGGAAAGGCTTCATCGGGAAAATGAAACTGGGAGAACACTTGTGCCTGAACATATTGCAAAGAGGTTTAGATAACTGTGTCTTCTTCCTGGAGAGACTTAAGCTGAAACATCTTTTCTTAGATGCCTGGAACAGGAGGTCAAGTTGGAAAGTTCTGTTGGAAGTAGGTTTCAAGAAGTCAATTGATAAAAGGGGTCAGGACCTAAGAAAATGGGAGAACCAGCCCACAAAGCTCTTTAGACTGTTCCATTCTGTTCGCCAGAGCTCCCTTTTCTGGACACAGATCCTCCTCTTCTTAATTGTTCCCAAGAGCTGGGACTTCCCTTGTGGTCCAGTGGTAAAGAATCTGCCTTCCAATGCAGGGGACGTGGGTTTGATCCCTGATTGGGGAACTAAGATCCCACATGCCACGGGGCAACTAAGTCCATGCGCCACAACTACTGAGCTCGCGTGCCTCAACTAGAGAGGAGCCCCCGCACGACAGCGAAGAGCCCGTGCACCATAACAAAAGATCCCGCATGCCTCAACGAAGATCCCACGTGCTGCAACTAAGACCCGACACAGCCAAAAATATAAAAATAAATAAATTAATTGTTCCCAAGGACCATGCGATGGTCCCAGGTTTAAAGAAGGTAAGGGAGTAGCTTGTTCCCCAGTATATATTCAAAGGTCTTGGCATGCACTTGTAAGCATGAAATGCATCCAGCTGAATGTCCCTGGATATACCGCAAGACTTAAAAGCATCCCTGGAAGGTCTCATTTTGTCACAACAAAATTTCAAATTTCTGTCTTCCTGACATTTTCAAGAGGACACCATTGGAGCCTCAGTCATCGTCTACCCCACGGGAAGGAGAGAGGCAGAAGGAGGCAGAGGTACAGTTCCTGGTCATGGTATATGTGTACAGCCACCTGACATTTGAGCGTTTCTTTGCAGCAAAGATATTGCTGAAGAATGACAAGCCATATAAATGGCCATTGGGGACCATCATTTTGTCATGCCACTTCCCTCTCGTATCCCTTTGAAGATGGTTCCTCCCCATTGAAGTCAGATCTTTTCACAATTGATCACCAGCCTTCCTTTTTCAATATACACCAGAACTTCTTTTGAACGAAAAAGCTTCATAGAGCAGTGTTTTCTCCATTCCTTGAGACTTATATTTTTCCTACTTTGGCTCTAAGTGGTTCAAACAATATAAATGCTTATAAAGATCTTTAGGTGTCATTATATGAGTGGCATGTCCACTTGGAAGCATATCAATCTTTTATTAAGAAAGTATAGAAGGGACTTTATTTTTAGCCTTTGTCATCTGGCATTATCCTTCTGAACTTAACTTTTCTTCCTGTTGTTTTTATTCCAGAAAATCATCACATTGCTTTTAATTGTGGTTTGATGTCTCATAATCTCATTCTAATATGGGACATTTTGTTTTAATTTAGCTGGTAATCACCCAGAGTGTATTAAACCACTTGAATTCATAGAACTTTAGAGCTGAAAGAGACATAAGAGCCCATCTAGTTTTCTCATCCTATGGTTGAAGAGTTTGTCGTTGATCAATTACTGCTGGCAGGAATGGAAGCCACATTTCTTGTACTGTTACTAATTTGACTGATTTGTTTAGAAAAACAGTGTTTTTCCCATCTTAGTTCTCAAGGCTTTTCATTTTTCTATGTGCCTCAGCGGACCTGAAAAAAATCGTAAGCAGTTTCGCAAAAACAGTGACTGGTTGGTGGAAAAGTACTGATGCATTTAAGTCAACAGCAACAACAGTATTCCAGCTGTAGGTTATATGCAACAAAGGAAAATCCTCTAAGGGTCTGTTTTCGTCCAAAAGCCTTTACTGGTCAGAACTATATTTTTAGGCTAATTCATTATGCCAAAAACATCTACATTTTTGCAAATGAACTCTTGACCCCTCATCTGATGCCTTGCAACTTATAAACCTCCAACTCCTGATCTTTACTTTTTCATTGGCTTTTCTTGACTTTGACGTATATCTGCCTAGTCATTTGATGTATCAAAAGTCTTGCACATTTGCTCCTTTAGTTAGCACGGCAAGCTTTGGGGTTGAAAAGTTGCTCTGCCTACTTGCAGTCTACAATCATATTCTGAACTGTCCTCCAAACTCATATATTGTTCCTATTCAAAGTTAGGTAAATTCCTCAGCTGGCGATTTTTAAATTATTTCATATAATTAATTGTAAATAATGCTTACAAACACTGATTCACCTAACTCTTGTTTTTACTAATTTTAATCTATGCTAAAAACTCTGTTAAAATCTTCGACTCCTAGGAAACAGTAAAGGTAGAGAAAGTAACCCAAAGATTATGTTAATTGACCTATAGGACTTCAAGCAGGTTTATATTCAATTTAGCAATATTTTAATAGGTTTGGGGTTTTTTTTGGGGGGGGGGAGGTTCCTGACACACATATATGTATGTATCAATATCTCATAGCCTTCTTTGAAATGGGTTTGTCATCGTCCTGATTTTCTCATTAATGAATTAAATAAAACTTTTACACATGTTCTTTGGCACGTTGCAGAGCATAACTTAATTATAATATCCTCGTTTGAGAATAACAAATATATAGCTTGCATACCCCCACTTTTCTGTCATGCATCCATGACCAACATCAAAATTATTCACAAGCATGGTTCAGAATCTTTCTCAACACAAGTGCCCAGAAGGCACTGGAGGCAATATAATGGAAATCCATGCTAAAGTTAAAATTAATTTGTCATCCATGCCATATTGGCATATGTTTTGTTTTGACTGCTTTTAAAAGTTGCTGATCACACCAAGGGATATTTATTCCCAAGATACCAGACACAAACACAGCCTCCACCAGCACCATAAAGGTGGTATGTCTTGGTCACACCATATTGTATTGCTGTCATTTGCATGCCTTTAGAAGGAGTGTATACTTGTGAGTTTTCCTTGGAGTACACTTTATTCCAGGAGTCACATTATTTTCTTTTGTTGGCCCCTAAAGCCACTTGCATTTATTGTCTGTTCTTTGAGGAACAACTGTGGTTAGAAATTGAGATGTATGAAACTGTCATTTGCATAGGTTAAAAACACCAAATATTAATAATTTCATATGATTTGACCTAATCAGATAAAAGAATCAAAATTATGCCATCTTTGGTGATCTCCCAGTTTCAAAACCATTTATTTTCTCTTTTGAATCACTAATTGTCAAAAGTAAGTGCTGATTTTACAGCTACAGTGCACAGAGAATCGTGGTAGATTCCAAGGATGACAAAGATAGAAACACACATCCTGCTCTGGAGGAGCGCATGCCTGCTGTTCAAGGGGTGAATGGTCTTATTTTCTATTAGATTATGAGCTATTTGAAGGCATACTCTGTGCTTTGCTCTGCTTTATTTTTCTGCATATTCATCACATTGCAGGCGTTCAATAAATGTTTGTTAAGTGAGTGGAAGGTAAAGAGACGGGAGAAGGAAGGGAAAGAGGAAGGGAGGAATAGACACTCGTTTGAGAAGAAGGTGACAAGATGGCGATAAATCAGAGTAAAATGATTATTGTTCACAATGCAGACGAAGGATCACCCCAAACCTCAAACAGAAGACTGAACGTCACTTAACAAAAAAGTAAATAAAGTAACACCCATTTTTCGATTTTAAAAAGTGCCAGCTCTCGAGTGCCAAAGCATGGAAATACCCAGGACCCGGGACCCCAGTAACACTGATGCTCGAGAGGACCGGCCACCCTGGCTTCTAAAGCTTAATTTAAGCATCCCAGATCTTCATCTTTTGTATACCTGCTCTATGATTTTCGTTCCTACTAATGAAAAGAACGAAAAGGAAGACTGTGAAGAAATTAGATTTTTTTAAAAAATACTTTCTCTCTAAATGTTTCATGCTCCAAAATATTGTTGAAAGCTATCTATTGAGATAACTTTGGCCCTAAGAGGCACTGACTTTGGTTTGTTTCCAAAAATTGAAACCGGTCTGAAAGGGTATATGCATTCCACCATAAATGAATTTCAAAGGAAGGCTTCAAAGGCAATAACCAAAGTGTTCTCATCAATGACAGTGTGATTGGAACGATCACCTTGGTAGGTGATGGTTATTTGGAGGTATAAACTATAGCATCTATAAGATTTTTCTTTTTGTAAGATACAGCTCCACTCGTCAAAAGCCAATAACCAAACTTCTTTCTATTTATTTATTCCTGGAAAATATTAAAGGTGGTTTAGCTATAATGTTTCCAGAATTATGGGACATACTCATCAGTTATTTTGAGAAACTTATTAAATGTAAAAAGATTTACACTGTGGGGAAACAGTCAGTGCTAGCTTTTCCATTTGCAGATGACACATCTCTTACCATTCAAGAATAAACAATGCTCAAATCAATAAAAAATAGAATTATTAGATATCGTGTTTTTACCTATGAGTTTGGCGTAGGGGTGAAGAGAAGGCAAACCACTGGTGAAAGAGTAAATTGCTAGAACTTTAACAGAAAGCAAATTGGTTGTGTGTAGTAAAAGCTTTAAAAATATGCATAGTATTTGAACCAGCAATTCTATTTCTGGAAATTCATTCTCAGGAAATAATTAAAAGTTTGTACAGAGATTCAACTACCAGAGTGTTCCATACAGTGTCATTTATACTAGTGAAAAATGAGAGACAACTCCAAAGATAATGGAATATTACTTAGTCATGTGATGTCTATATATTTTATAATATATAAAACATAAATATTATATAATTATATGACAGTGTTCATAATATACTGTTCAGTTAATATAAACAAAAGTTTCTAAATCATATACAGATATATAGGATTGCAGCTTCATAAAAGAATTACACACACACACGCATACACACTTTTCTTTTTCTGGAAGCATATACAACAAGATTTTAATAGTAATTGTCTCTGAAGGAAGAGTTAGGCATGTTCAGAAAAGTTTTACTTTTCCTCTCTGCTTGTCTCATTTCCTATTTTTTCTTACATAAACATATACCACTTTTATATTAATACAAAACTTTTTCAACGAGGAAAAAAAATTACTGCCCTCTAACATTTACTAGCAAGATCTTTACTGCTCACAAATGCACTGGTGATTGTGTTTGTTTTGTTTGTTTGTTTGTTTGTGGCTTTGATTGTTAAGGTTGAAGAAACAAACTGTAATGATGAACCAAAATCATGAAGATGGCCCTCTCTATGTATTATATAAAATTCACTTTCATAAAGAATTATCTCAGTATTTAGTATTAGTCACCTCAGAAAGGTTACAACAAAAGAAAAATTCTAAATACAATCTCAATAAACTAAATAAAGTGTGAGTCATATTTCTTTCATTTGAAGTAAAGTCATTCTAAATAAGAAATTTAAAGACCTTCTTTTTTATGAGCATTCAAATTTTTATTCCTCAGTATGGTCATCTTTATTTTCTGTTTCAGAGAAAAAAGATCATTATTTGAAAACATTTTCACTTTATTTTAAATAATAAAACCACTTGTGAATAACTCTTTTGATTATAAAAGTAACATATTTTCATGATAGAACATTGGGAAGTGCACTCCTAATTCTAACACCTAGAGATAAGCACTAATAACATTTTGGTGTCCATACACAAAGATGATAAGCATTCTTATATTTAAAAACAGGAAATCAGTGTTCAGGTATTTAACTCCTCTGAAAGTCTGTGATACTCATGTAACTACATTTTCCTCTATTATTTCTGGCATTTGGAGATGAATGTAGTGAAATAGCATGATCCTAGACTACTGTTTATCCATATTAAATTGCAATTGGGGCTACTGTCTTCCATCTTGGATGCTACCAGAGTTTTCTGGAAAAAAAAAAAGTTAAAGCAACATGATGCCAGAAACCCATGAAAATAATACATTCACATTTTTCTTAACTCTTCATTTCCTCCAGGACAGATATCAGTGGATGGATTTATGCGCTATCTGAGTGGAGAAGAAAATGGAGTCGTTCCACCTGAGAAACTGGATTTGAATGAAGATATGTCTCAGCCACTTTCTCACTATTTCATTAATTCCTCACACAACACCTACCTCACAGGTATGAGTTCATAGTTCTTTGACAATTATTTTAGCCAGTCTCACCAAATGTCACCAACCTCTGCTTACTGTTGTTCAGAAGTGGAGGCGTATTTCCTTTCACTTCCTGTGAAAAGCCTCTGAGAACTGGGGTTCCATGACCAGAGGCTCTGCCCACAAGCAACAATATAATTTCTTCACATCTCTTCCTAAGTTTTCAAGTCATCTAAAATGTATTCATGTCTGGTATCTTCAGACCAATGGAATTTTTGCATAACTGAATTCTTTCTGCAA
Source organism: Eschrichtius robustus (assembly GCF_028021215.1). Taxonomy (NCBI): domain Eukaryota; kingdom Metazoa; phylum Chordata; class Mammalia; order Artiodactyla; family Eschrichtiidae; genus Eschrichtius; species Eschrichtius robustus. The sequence continues at coordinate 37,661,342 of NC_090839.1, forward strand.
TAGACTTCAAGCCACTTATAAAGCCACCGAGTTCTCTGGACTGTTTTCATCTACAGGAAAGTTCTGCCCTAAATAACTTCCACTCAAGGCAAATTAATAATTTTGCTCAGGTGGACAGGGCTTTAGACATAAACAAATTTCTTTGTGAGTGACAACTTATATATACTTTGTTGTAAATATTATAATAAAGGAGTGTGTTTCCTAACTTGACCCTAAATTGAGTATTGCCATGGTTTTTAGTAGATTGTTAAATAGAAAAAATATTAAAACATATATATAATATATATTATCTCAACATAGTTTAGAATTAAAATTTTAATAAATACCAATTTCAATAAACTAAAAATGTTTTTATAATCAAAATACATTTCTTGCAGAATACTCTCTGATTACCAGCCTTAGAAAGACTTTGTAAAAAAAAAAAAAAAAAAGCCTACTGGTTAAAAAAAAAGGACTTTTCAAAACCTTATCACTTTCTTTTTATATATATATATAAATTTATTTATTTATTTTTTGGCTGCATTGTGTCTTCATTGCTGTGCGCGGGCTTTCTCTAGTTGTGTTGAGCGGGGGCTACTCTTTGTTGCGGTGCGCTGGCTTCTCATTGCAGTGGCTTCTCTTGTTGTGGAGCACAGGCTCTAGGCATGCGGGCTTCAGTAGTTGTAGCTCGCGGGCTCTAGCACGCAGGCTCAGTAGTTGTGGCACACGGGCTTAGTTGCTCCGTGGCATGTGGGATCTTCCCCGACCAGGGCTCGAACCTGTGTCTCCTGCATTGGCAGGCAGATTCTTAACCACTGCGCCACCAGGGAAGTCCCCTTATCACTTTCTTGCTTCATACAATCCATCACCCAAATGAATATAAGATTGCCAGACCTCAAGACCCACAGTGCAACCAAAGTCTGGGGTCTCATTTGGTATCTGTAAGTTATAGGTACTTGCCGTGCCTTGGGGGGAGGTTTTGATGTGCTTGTGGCTCATTGCCTAGGGGTGTGTGGTTTGTGTGGCAGGATAGACTAGCGATGCCATGCACATAATGGCAGGGAGGTCCAGGCACTAGGTATTCATGAGAGTGTTCAAGAGAATTTCACAGGGTTCAGCCATCTGGCAAATAAGCAGTTCTGCCTTCTGAATTCCTTAAGGGGATCCATTCCTCTAGGCACAAATGTATGTTGCGCTAGCGTCGAATCCAGCATTAGCCTGGTATCCCACACTTGGTGAAAAATAGCTTAGAATATAAATGACTCTTGGACAGAGATAGCAATGTGGCCCCTGGACAGCTAGAATGAGCTATTTCAGGATGACTCCATATCATCTGAGACATATTGTCAGAATCATACACTCTGAGTTCTACAGGCAGTTGAACTGCAACTTGCATGTTCTTCATGAAAATCAGACTGTTCTCATGCTACTTGCGGCCTGTTTTGTTTCAACTACATACCTACTAAGAGAGATTCATGCTATAAAACTAATTAGATTCGTGTTTGGCTCATCCTAAACCCTATTCTTATCATCTCTTGCTGCATAACTGATCACACCAAAACACAAGGACATAAAACAGCCACCATTTTATTTTGACCATATTCTATATGTCAGGAATTCAGACAGGACACAGAGCAGATGGCTTGTTTCTGTTCCCAGGTGTCTTGGGCTACAGATGGGAAGTGAATGCCTGGGATGACACAAAAGGCTTGGTTGTTGGAATCATCTGGAGGTTTCACCACCAACATGTCTGGACCTGGGCTAGTGACCCAACAGCTGGGCTCAGTTAAGACTGCTGACCTAATTGCCTAAAATTGGCCTCCCCATGTGGCTTGGGCTTCCTCACAGCATGGCAGCCCCAGGGTAGGTAGACTTCTTACATGGCAGCTTATAGCTGCAAAAACAAGTGTCCCCAAAAAACATGGAGGAAGCTTAATTGCCCTTTTGCACTTAGCCTCTGAAGTTCCATACGGTCACTTCTTTCTTTATTTGTCAAAAATGTCACAAACCTACCCAGCTTCAAGGTAGGGGACATAGACCACAGCTCTCAATGGGAGGAATGTCAGAATATTCTTAGCCCTGTTTTATTATTTTTTATAAATTTATTTATTTATTTGTTTGTCTTTATTTTTGGCTGCATTGGGTCTTTGTTGCTGCGCACGGGCTTTCTCTAGTTGCGGCGAGTGGAGGCTACTCTTCGTTGCGGTGCGTGGGCTCCTCACTGTCGTGGCTTCTCTTGTTGCAGAGCACAGGCTCTAGGAATGCAGGCTTCAGTAGTTGTGGTGCGTGGGCTCAGTAGTTGTGGCTTGCAGGCTCTAGAGCACAGGCTCAGTAGTTGTGGTGCACGGACTTAGTTGCTCCGTGGCATGTGGGATCTTCCTAGACCAGGGCTCAAACCCGTGTCCCTTGCATCGGCAGGCAGATTCTTAACCAATGCGCCACCAGGGAAGCCCCTTAGCCCTGTTTTAAAATTACTACAGGTTTCATAGCTTCAAGAAGAGAGTGTCCACTTAACCCACTTTCTTGGATTCAGTTTCTTAGACTTACTACAAAAATTTTGCAGCTCCCACTCAAATTGCTAAGCATTTGTAAAGGATTTTTTCCTTCCCAGAAGTCCTTAATCTTATTTGGTATCATTGATGTATCTGGCAGTCTGGTGAAGCCTATGGACCCTTCTAAGAATGTTAAACGCATAAAATAATGTACATAGAATTAAAGAGGAAAAACTTCCATTGAAATAATTTGAACAAATATTGAAAAACAAATTTGGATAAAATTGTATATATTTTATTAACACAATTTTTAAAAATTGTATAAATAATACGTGTGATATTTGCAACAATTGGAATATGATATGAAAATATCTGTGATTTCTACTGGTGACAAAGTCACTGTCCTGCTAGTACTACAGTGATTTGTGGCCTACATTCATAATTGAAGAGAATGTTAAATTGCACATAGTGATTTGCGTTAAAGATGTAATCGTTTTTCTCATCCAAGTTTGAGGAGGTCTATAGAACCTCAAGTAAAAGTCTAGATCTTTGACTTGATAGGATCCTAAGAAATACAACTTTAAAGACTTTGACACATGATTGAATCTTGCATTTATCTTGTACTTGGGACCCCAAAATGCTTAGAAATACTTAAACATATGTTCGGTTAAATTTTGGACATTGCATATTGTTTTATCTATCTGGAAGTCACACTATGCAATAATTTTACCAATAGTCTTTTTTAAGTCCAAAAATGAATATATTTACATCTGTTAGTATCTGTATTATTTGCCATATAACAAATCAGGCAATGATACCAAAATGACTGAATGACAAGACTGATTGGGTATATATACGTTCTATTCTTTTTACCTTCTTCCAGAGTATATTAATTTTTCCCTTTTTGCATATCATTATGGACAAAGTTTTCAGAGTTTACATAGCTTCACTCAACCACAGACACTATTCTCCTTTTGATGTTCAAATCGTCTCAGCTTTGGTCAGTGGAAACATTTTTTAGGCTGGCTTCTCTCTCCTCTTGACATGACCCATTGATCTTTGAAAAATGTCCTTGTTTTCTGGCACATAAAGATCTTCCAGGCTCATCTTTCTGCACCACGCATGGAATCAGACTTTTCCCCCAATGATCCCTTGTTCCTTTTAGTGTGAAAAATATGCCTATGGGTAACAGCAATTTGAACCCTGTGCTATGGAATGTTGTTTCTGGACCATTTCAGTGAACAAAGCAAGAAAAGATACATTTTTCTTCTTGTTAAGGCACAAGAATTCACATAAAGATTTCTACTCCTATCTTCCAATTTAAATTCTTGATTCTATAGCTGTGCTTCTTATATCAATCTTGATACCTAGCAAATTATACATAATTACTCATTTGCTTTACTGACAACACAATAATAGCTCCAAGAAAATTATTCAATATCAACACAAACAATAGAACTACAAAATACTGTTCAATTTTTCTCGGCAGTTCTTTTTGTTTTTTAACTGCATTTTACTAAGGATTTTTAGTCCAATTAATTTCTTCCAGGGTCACTCATTTGCCCTCCCTCTGATTAACTTGGTCAGCACAAATATGGTAGAGAACTTGGCTCCATTGTGTCAGTTGGGTTTGGGGTGTTACCATATTAATGGCCAATAGTTTTCAGAAAGTAGAGCTTTCAGCTACTATTAAAGAGAAGGGTCCACTCTACTTTTTGCTGAAGAAAGAACTCAAAGAGCTGTCTCCAAATTTCTGTACAATGATTTCATATTACCACCATCTGATATACATGATTTCTGACCAAGTAAACCAACTCTGTCCCCAATTTTTAAATTTCTAGTAGTATTAGAATTCACATCTTTTTAAATATTCAATTTTTAAAGCTATGTTACCTATGTTAGACCATGTTCTGATCTTTAAGGTTTTTTTTTAAACTTATCTTCCTCACGTTTCTGAGCCATGTATTTTCATACCAGGGTTTGCATTATGTAAATCTCCATTCTTACAATATTACCTTGTCCCAATACCAGTCAAAATCTCTTATTTTTCTGCAGGGGAACTAACAAGAATTCCATATAATTAATTTTAAAAATTACATATAAATTCTAATATAGGTTCTTGAGGTTTTGCCTAAAATCCTCTTCTAACAGGTAAAATTTGGTTTTACTTCATATGATATTATTAGTGTCCTTGTTTTAATTATAGAGAGTCAGAACTCTTATCTCTCAGAGACCTTTGGGTAAACATTTATAATATAGAAATTCAAACTTCCCAAAGCCTATTAAGAATGTTATAAAATAAAATTATAACCAAGGTATAACCCGATAAAATCCAGTTAAATGTTAAAATCAATACCTAGAACATGAGTTAGATTTTATATGTTACAAGCAGTTCCAGAACAAGTAGAAATATTTTCTACAGAAACATTATTTCATGGAAGGGGTATGTGGTGGAAAAAGAAAAGTTTTCCTATTCAAATGAGTTTTTAAAATGCTAGATTCAAACAAAGGTTGGCATCTACTGCAGTATGTTTCGAATATAGGAAAAAAAAGCTTACAGATTCACTCACACTAAGGTTATGATCAACCCTCCTCCCCCAGCCATGACCACGCTAGGTACTTCCTTGGAACATTTTAAGAACAAGTATTCCTGAGAAATGCCAGTCTAAATTCAAATAAGGAGAACTTCAATATTTGGAATGTTTTCTTTTGAGCATTCAAAGGGACCATAAAGATTAAATATACAGTATAAAAACCAATCAATTTAACAATGCATTATTATTGTTATGTCTATTTCTCTGCTCATTATTGCCCCTTTGTTAACTATCAAGACACCCAGAAGGAAAAATAAAATCCAATCACTGAGAGAAATACATGCACAGAATGAGTTGATGTTTAATTACGATGGTCATTTTCTAGGGTTTTGGATAGACTTGGCAGTACACCAGGTAGTGGTTATGGTTTAAGTTACTGTTTTTCCTTGAGGAATCTACCCTTATGACTCAAAACAAGATTCTCTCAGGACTGAACAGTGTGCATTCATTTCAATTACACTTTTTCAGCTCTTCGTAAATCTTTCCATACTCTAAACCATTTGGGAGATAATGGCTCCATATACTCAGAAAAAGCAAAGTGGCATATCTCTGAATAATTAACATTTTTATTCAGCTTGGGAAGTAAAACATTAGATTGGAGGTTTTAGTTATCCCTCTGATGAATTAAACTATCTGATTATTCAATTCCTCTCCTAAGGTGTATGTTCTTGGCTGCAGAAAAGTTCAAAAAATGGTATAGTTTTATCCTTTAAGGTATAGTTTTTCCCTTGCCAATCCACTACCAACTCAAGCTTAGTGTCACTCCCTCCCTTTACTTCTCTCCTACTCATTTAGTCCTTAGCATATGCAACTTTTTATAATTTATTTTTGGCTTAAAGTACACACAGACCTATGAAAGTTGGGTGGTAGAATGGAAAGAAGTTGAGCTTAGCAAATAAACAGACCAAGTTTCAATTTGCCTTTCAGTAAATTAAGTCTTCTAAGCCTTAATATCTTCATGTGAAAATGAAAGTAAATTGAAACAGCCAGGGTATTTTGGGCTATGCATAAGAGGATACTATTACTTAATGGCTTAAACATTAAGAAATTTACTATCTCACGCAGCAAGAAGTCCAGAAACAGAGTGGTTGAGGGTTGATTAAATCAGGAATTAATTGATGCCATCAGAGACCCAGATGCTTTCTATCTTTTTGCTCCTCTTATTATTTCTTTTCCTTCTTTTTTTTCTTTAATATTTATTTATTTATTTTAGCTGTGCTGGGTCTTAGTTGCGGTATGCGGGATTTTCTTTGCAGCATGTGCAATCTTTACTTGTGGCACGTGGGATCTTTTAGTTGCAGCATGTGGACTTCTTAGTTGCTGCATGCAGACTTCTTAGTTGCGGCATGCATGCGGGATCTAGTTCCCCGACCAAGGATCAAACCCGGGCCCCCTGCATGGGAGCATGGAGTTTTACCCACTGGACCACCAGGGAAGTCCCATCCTCTTATTGTTTCAAGATGACTGTGCACCCTGAGCATTGCCTCCATAAGAAATAAGCTCCACATGTGGCCCAGGGAACATCCGCATCTTGTGGCCCTTTGTATGAGTGAGGTTTTCCCCAACCCACCCAGCAGACTTTCCTTTACACCCTATTAGATGTAGCCCAGAGTTACACCATACAGCAATGCCCTACAATAAGCACTAACGTGGACCACAGAACCACTGTGACTGGCTGAGAAGAATTAAGATTTATCCCAGGGCTGGAGAGGGGACCCTGAAGCATATCAGAACCTAAATAGATTATTCTGTTGACAAGGAAAAAGAGAAAGAAATGACAGCCAGAAGTGTAATAGTGCAGTGAGGGTGTAAACTCCCTGGCACATAAGAGCCTTCTCCTTTGTTTGTACTTGCCTCTTTACCTAAATGGTAAGGTAAGGAAGATGTCTTGTGTCATTTTTGTATCCAAAGCAACCAGTATTTTGCCTCCCACAGAGAATATTTGAGAATATGCATACACCCTAGGGATGAGGCTCCTGTAATCAGTAAGGCATATGCTTAAAGTTCTTTTCTCACTTGCCTAAGCCATCCCATGGCAATTGGATCTATGTTCAAAAGAGGTTCATGGTGATAAACCATAATGGAAAAGAATATAAAAAAGAATGTGTGTGTGTGTGTGTGTGTGTGTGTGTATATATATATATATATATATATATATATATATATATATATATATATATATAAACTGAATCACTTTGCTGTGCAGCAGAAATTAACACAACACGGTAAATCAACTATACTTCAATTAAAAAAAAAAAAAGACCTTCATGGTCTTACTGGGGCAGCAGACAGATAATGTAGAAGAGAGAGATCAGATCAAACTGATGGCCCTAGAGACGGTCAAGATTAACAACACATCCTCTGTATTTTGGATAGTTCCCTCAAGTGTAGCTGTTGGTTTCACAGCATTGAAGGCAAGGAGAAATGGTTCCCCATATCCATTTATTGAAGGAGACAGTGTTTATTGAAGAAAGCCACTGAATTAACAAAAGTTTCACAATCTGGAACCTTCTTACCCTGAAGATTGAAGAGAAGACAATAAATAACGATAAATATAAATATAGGCAATTAATCATCACACTCCACAAGACGAGAAATTTCTCAGAAGGTTGTGTTAATAGACGGATTGTTATTTTCAATTTTCTGGTCTCTTCCATCCATGGATGCCTTGGGTAATCTGAGACAAAGCTAAAGTGAATGAAGCCAGCTGCCCAAAATGAATGCAGTCAAGTGAGAAGTTGCAGAGCTCTGACTCGGGGCAGTATTATGAATTAATCTGAGATGGAGCTTCAGCTCCAAAGTTCAATCATAGGCTTGTAATGTACTCCAGAGGGTGTTCACAGCCAGGCAGAGATGATGCCAGATACTAGTTTCAGAAACAACAAGGGTTGAGGGACTCATGACATATCATTAATCCCAACCTGTGGCAATCCCCTGGCCCCAGAAGCTTTATTTATTGGATCTAATCAAATGGAGATATAATGGTTGGATGGGATATAATAATGAGGAGTTAGGAATTTTAGGCAAGAAAAATAAACCAGCTTTGAGGCTTTAAGCAGAAAAGGAGAGAGTAGTGGAGAATATTAATTCACATATTTGGAAAAAATCTCCATAAATGAAGGAAAACATACAGAAAACCTAATATGCATTCCAAGCAATAGGACAGTTATGGATAAATGTGTGTTTTCTAATGCTTTCTTTGGAAGATTTCCTTTTCTAATAAAGGTTATTCATTTTAGTAATGAACAAATTTACCTTAGAGGAATTCTTTTGGGCTTAGATGTTGGGCAATAAACACAACACAGGCACACACGCACACATACACACACACACACACTCATATACACCCTCCTCCCCCATTCTTTTGTTTTTCAGAATCATTTCCATCTCTAACCCCATGCCTTACCATGTCTTTCAAAACATTAACTGATCAACATTCAAAAAGTACATCAAATTGCTTCTATTCTATATATATTCTATATATATATTGCAAGCAAATTCAAAGAAATGTTTCTGGAAACTTCTTGAATCTTTTATGACAGAACACTCTAGTGTGGGTTAGATATTTTTCTACCTTCAATCTATCATTAGATTGAAGCAACTTGCTTACTGGCAACTTCTTTACTGGCAACTCCCTTACAGAAGTTAGTAACACTTAACAGAATATTAATGAAATTGCACATTATTGGATATAGTCAGTAATACACTTAAACAATTTCCTAGGTAGTACACAAGAAAATCTGCTCCACTCTTGAATAGCTGTGCAGTGGTCTGAAGGAGCTAGCATTTTTAAAGAATTAACCTGATAATTGTTTGAATTCTTCACTTCTTTAGCTAAAGTAGCCCTCCTTTAAGTTTAGGAATAACATATAAATGATCATCCTTTCCCCTTCACTACCACTCTCCATTTTTCCTTTATGCAGCAAAGACCTTTATTACAACAAACTCTGAAGCAATTTTAAATGGCAAATTGATTATCTAGCATCAGGAACTTTCTAGATTATTTTGTCAGCATTTCTGCTTTTGCAAACATTTGTGTATTTAAAATGTCCTATTTTTTCCAGTAAAGAAAAGTGATTATGCAAACCTACTTAATCAGCCTTTCAGTGCATTTACTAGGGCTCTATAGAACCGAAAAATGTCACCCTTTTGTTATGCTGATATCAGATGTTGTGACATGCATATAAAAATAAAATTAAGCCAATAGGTTTAATCCCATTTTCTTTGTCCTGTGTGTCTCCACTGGACAGATCTTGTCCATTTCAAAGTCATTTTGACAGTTTTCATCAATATGTCATCTTTTAAATGACTGCTAAAAAAAAATGATGGACGTTTATAGCGTATAAGTCACAGAAAATCTTTAATATGGAAAACCAAAAACTTCTATTTGTGTGTTTGATGTTAGGCTTGTCTCAAAACTTATTTATTATTAATCTTTTAAAAATAATTTATCAAGGGAATTCCCTGGCTGTGCAGTGGTCAGGACTGAGGGCTTTCACTGCCGTGGCCCAGGTTCAATCCCTGGTCAGGGAACTAAGATCCCGAAAGCCACATGATGCAGACAAAATAATAATAATAATAACTTATCAAAAAATTAGTACCTTCCATCGACTTCTTAATGAAACAGAAATAGCTTGGCTTCTCTTTCCACCCTCAGATTTCTTGGGTGCCTTGATTATTACAATTCTTATCACTTTACTAGAGGATTTCAGTTCTGCTTCCAAAGGTTTTTAATTTTGATAAATTTTATCTATTTTCTTCCTTTGCTACTTGTGCTTTTGGTGTCATATCTATGAAACCATTGCCAAATTTAAGTCACAAAGATTTACCTCTACATTCTCTTCTAAGAGTTTTATAATTTTAGCTCTTACAGTTAGGATCTTAATTGATTTCAAGTTATTTTTTTTAATATGATGTGGTAGGGATCCAACTTCATTATTTTCCATTTAGCAATCCAGTTGTCCCAGCACCATTTCTTGAAAAGATGATTTTCTTCAATGAATTGTTTTGGCACCCTTGTTGTAAGTCAATAAATGTGAGGGGTTCTCTCTGGGTTCTCAATTCTATTCCATTGATCTGTGTGTCTAACCTTATGCCAGTACCATGCTGTCTTTTTTTTTTTTTTTAACATCTTTATTGGAGTATAATTGCTTTACAATCGTGTGTTAGTTTCTGCTTTATAACAAAGTGAATCAGCTATACATATACATATATCCCCATATCTCCTCCCTCTTGTGTCTCCCTCCCATCCTCCCTATCCCACCTCTCTAGGTGGTCACAAAGCACCAAGCTGATCTCCCTGTGCTATGCGACTGCTTCCCACTAGCTATCTATTTTACATTTGGTAGTGTATATATGTCAGTGCTACTCTCTCACTTCGTCCCAGTTTACCCTTCCCCCTCCCTGTGTCCTCAAGTCCATTCTTTATGTCTGTGTCTTTATTCCTGTCCTGCCCCTAGGTTCATCAGAACCTTTCTTTTTTTAGATTCCATATATATGACCACACTGTCTTGATCACTGGAGCTTTGTAGCTAAGTTTTGAAACTGGGAAGTGTGAGTCTTCCAACTTTTTCCTTATTTTTTAAGATCATTTGGGCTATTCTGAGTCCTTTAAATTTCCATATGAATTTTGGGATCAGCTTGTCAATTTGTGCCAAAAAAAGCCAGATATGATTTTGATAGGAATTGAATTTGTAAATCAATTTGGGGAGTAGTGCCATCTTAACAATTTTGAGTCTTCTGCTCCATGAACATGGGATGTCTTTTCATTTACTTAGGTCTTGTTTAATTTCTTTAACAGTGTCTTGTAATTATAAGTTTTATACTTTATTTGTCAAATTTAAATTTATTCCTACAAATTTATTTCACTTTTTCAAAGAGAATGTTTAGCTATCCTAAGCATTTGTGCCTTGGACAAACATGACAGAAGGTTTGACTTATATAATAGAATGCCCTGTCAACAATACCCCTTCATAGGGAGGGTCAGAATTAAAAGACTGAGTTTTGAAGTTATAATCCTGATCTTCCACTTACCAGCTTTGGAAACTTGGGCAAATAAAATGCTCTATGCCATTTTCATTATCAGAAAATAAACATTTAAAAGTAAAAGTAGTTATACCAGGTAGATTTTTATGAAGATTAAATGTAGTAATATACGTAAAGTCCAAAGAACTATAATTGGTACATGGTAAGCAGTTAATAAACATGAGTTATTGTTATTGTTACAATGCTCTCCTCCTTCTATTCTCTCATCCCCAAACCACTGCTAGGGAGCCACAATTCCATCTGGGATTGTGCCACTACCTTCTGGTATGTTGAGGCAGAAGAAAGACTGAGGACTGCTCAAGGTCTTGAACTCTTTGTTTTCCCATTGTTGACGAGCTTTTCTAGGAAGCCACCAGTGTCTTCCTTGCTTTGTGGGAGTCTGAGCTTCATTTCGTTGGCGTTTTACAGCTGGCCAGCTGGCTGGAAACTCCTCCGTCGAGATGTATCGCCAAGTGCTCCTGTCTGGTTGTCGCTGTGTGGAGTTGGACTGCTGGAAGGGACGGACCGCAGAAGAGGAGCCAGTCATCACCCATGGGTTCACCATGACCACGGAGATATCCTTCAAGGTAGAGTGAATGAATATTGCTAAGAGAGGAAGCTGGGGAGACCTGACACCTTTTTGGGTAAAGCCTGCTAAGGTTGAAAGTCCCAGTGGTCCCAATTAAGTCCATAGGCTATTAATCATGTTTGCAATTTCAGAGGCTAAAATTTAGCAATTCATCCATGATTAACTGGCATCAGGTGAACTGCTAACCAAAATCTAAAGAAACTGTCTTATTAAAGGAAATATCAATTTATTTGTCTATTTAACACTCATTCTTTTTATTGCATTTTATCGTTGTGAAATATAACATACATAAAGAACACACACAACTTATTCGTACAGTTTAACCAATGGATATAAAGTGTACACTCATGTATTTACCACCTAAAGCAAGAAGTAGAAAATTACTGGCACCCCAGAAACACCCATGTACCTACTCCCATTAGAATGATCTCCTTACCTCCAGAGATGACCACTTTCCTGACCATTATAGTGATCACTATTTTGCTTTTCTTCAGATTTGTACTAGTTTATGTGCAGCTCTAAACAATGTAGTTTCACCGCTGTTTTAACTTGATTTAAGTGGATTCATGCTGTAGTATGCATTATTTTGTGTTGTGCTTTTTGAACTCCATGTTCTTTGGGAGATTCAACAATATTATTGCATGTTTCTCTAGCTTCGTTGCTTTCTTGATGATGATGATGATGATATTAATCACCACTATTTAATTATTACATACTATTCCATTCTGTGGAATATTATATAATAGTCAATACAGGAGATTGACTATTATAACCAGCTTTTGACACATTGATACCTATCAGTCAAAGACCCCTAGGAATACACCAGTGGTCAAAGTTGGCTTTACCAGCTTATGCAACAAGGGAGTACACATGTCATGGGGAACTGTGTTTGTCAGTAAAATTGTATTAGAGAGGATTTACAGGATTTGGCCTGTATTAGGTGATTTGGGTGAGAGTTCAAGGAGACAGGGTTTTGCTATAGGTTGGATGCTGTCAGTAAGCAGAAATAATCCTACGATTGGGTATCTTGATAAATCCTATCTAGGAGGCAAGACTAAAGTGGTAATTGATAAAGAAGCATCAACTACTCTTATTAGTCAGGAATGAGGGTATATTTGGTCATCTCCCTTGTCTCTCCACCCAAGTTTCCATCCTACACCATAAAGGGCCTAGCATTCATGCATATGGACACCCAAGCCCAAATATCCAGATTCTATTCACATCCCCTGCAAAGAGCCATCCACAGGAGCTTGGGGTCATTTGGGCTGGGGAAATCTGGGGTCCTAGGTAACTAGAGAGAGATCTAGAAAGAGGATATGTGGGCTTTTGGGGACATGTTCTCTTGACTGACTCAGGCTTCTCATCTCTTTGGAAGGGATCAGAAAAGAAGGACCAGAGGATAACTCTAGAGCACAGGGTCCCAAGGCATGAGCTCCATTACCTGGGTTACTTGGGTCTCAGGGCAGAACTGGCTCTGGGTCACTAACTCTTGCCTTAAGTAACCAAGGAAACAGAGCTCAGGTGGGTGGTAGGTAAGGTGGAATGGGGACAAGGCCATTGAAAATGAGGAGGTCGGAGTGCTGAGAGGCCAGAATATTGGATGAGTTAGATGTTAACATCACCAAGACTGGTGACAAAGCTTTGGATGAAGAAAAAGTGAGCCACTTTCCAAAGTCTTTGCTTAATGAGGTGACATTCAGTAGATGGCAGAAGTGAAGAAGTGGTAAAAGCTGGTTGGCTGCTGCATGAAAACTGGGTTTGGTTTGGTTTTGTTTTAAGATAAGAAGATCGAAAGGTAATATTTCAGAAGTAGCATTGGGAGCAAAAAAATTTCCAATATCCAGCTTTTAGCCCTGGAGCACTTGGAATGTGATAAAATAAACATCTGTCTTTTGAGAGGGCCGCAAAAAGAGGCAAGATTTTCAAGGGACAGCCAGGTTTCAGTTTAGACAATTGAATTTCCTCATCAAAGGTACTATACTTGACAGCAATAAAAATGTGTTCAGAAGGAATATTAGCACCTTAAAATATATTTACTATGTTGTGAAGTTGACTTTTCATGATTTCTGAAACTTAGGCTATTACATAGCAATTAGTGAAAAATAGCACCCTTCATTAAATTTTTCAACAAAGTTTAATATGGGGTTGACCTTAATTCTGATCAAAATCTTTGTATCTGCTTCTGAAGTTGAGCACTCTTAATGTTATTTGGTTTTTCTTTAATGGAAAATCAATGGGTTTCTTTTCCATTTCCATAGTCCCCCACCTTCCCAGCTCCTGCCATGATCCCTCGTCAGCTAAGATACCAAGCCTAACCTGTTGGGCTCTTTTGAAAAAGTGGGGGACATGCGACCCTTGTGTGGAGTGGATGCAATTTGTGCTCATCCGTCTGTTGATGGATGGACAGGGTCCTGGAAAGGGAGACAGCACATCCTGATGGAGCCGTTGCTGAGCTAGGGGACCGATGGCCTTGTGCACACACCCGCTGCCAGGAGGGCCACCCACACCCCGCCCACCAACCCCTCAAGAGTCCCTGTGAGGAGCAATTATATTTTCTTAAACATTTATAATCCTCGAGGTTCTTTGATTTACTTTGGGGGAAGGGGAGACTGTGGGGAGGGAAGATAAAGCACATTCCAAGCACATTCTAAGGCATGTTTATTTTGTGTGAAGCATTGGCTTCTTGGCCTTGGCCATCAAGTCAGCTTAGAGTGACTTTCCCTGTGCACTCGACCGTACAAGTGGTCCTTCAATCACATCTGTGATCCCAGAGTCATGGGCCGATTGAGCATCTATTCCTGGGCTCCGGAAGCACAACTTCCCACCACATACACACACTTGCTGACAGATTTAGGAACTGAAAGACTAAATCTAGCCCAGAATTCTGCTTCCTCTCTCTGCCTGCTGGAATTGGGGGTGGGGGGGCAGCCAAAAAAGAGCAGGAAACTCGTCATCCTGGTGGTTGGTTGGTGCAGCTTTGCTTCCTGCTATTGTGCATTTGCAGGATAGCTAATTCTGGCAGAGATGTGGGTGTGTGTGTGGGGGTGGTGGTGGTGGGTGGGAATGAGTGTGAGGAGTAGAAATGCCAGCCTGTTTTGTGGACAAATACACGGAGCAGGAATTCTCTGCATCAGGACTAGGACTAGAGTGAGGCAAGTGAAGCATCTATCATGCAAAATTTAAGGAGGTGCTTATTCTCACTGACATATAAATGCGGACTTGGCACCTGAGATAGTGTCTCTTTAAATTTTGCACTTACGCGCCTCACTTGCCTCACCCAAGTCCCAGCCCTTTCTGCCTGATTATCAGCAGGCAGTCTGCTTTTCCAGAAACTACTGTGTAAAATGACTTTGTAAGAAAGGATGAGAAGAGAAATGGGGGACAAAGCTCTATGTGATCTCTCTTCCCCGCATCACCCCTTTCCCCCTCACTCACATGGCTGGGCTCTGTGCTGTCCCCTGACCATGATAGGCAGGTCCTGCCTCACAGCCTTTGCAAGGTTGCCCCTCTGCCTGAAACACTCTTCCCCCAGGTATCTGCATGGCTTACCTCTTACCTCCTCGGAGCATTTCTCAAATGCCACCTTCTCAAGGAGGCCTCCTGGGACATATTTAATACTGTAACCAGTACTCCCACACTCCTGATAGGCTCCCCACCACTTTATTCCTTCTATTTACCAAGAGGCACTTATCACTTTCTACTACTCTGCTTAATTTACTCAGTTATTATGTTCCTTCTTTATTGTCTGTGTCCTTCTGTCAATAAGAGCATTGAGCTCCACAAAAGACAGGGATCTTTGTTTTGTTCCAAGCACTTTAAAAAGAATCTGACATATAGTAGGTGCTCAATAAATTTTTAATGACTTTTTCCATCCCCAGGAAAATAGACAAATTATAGTATAGCCTTCATTTTTAGTCTTTCTTGCCTCTGTGCATCAGATAAATGAATTTTGTCTTTCTCCGGTTTTGCTGTGAAATTCCATATATCAGTAAGCGGTGAAAAGATTCTCCCAATGTTTGCCAGTTTGGGCTATCCTATAGATTTGGACCTGATCTTCACAGTGTAATTAGACTATATTCTATAGCCACAGCGTGTATTGTAGCAGCAAAATAAACCAATTGCAAAAGTTCATCATTTTTATGTCACACAGTTTATCTTCTCTGAGTCTATGTAATCTGGAAAGCTTCCATGCGATCTATGATAAATCCCCAAAAGCAAAAGTTCCTGTTGGCATTTACCGCCTGTTTATTGTTGGGCCAAAATAAAAAGTTGTGTTCTGGGAAAGCAGACATGCTGTAATTCAGCCTCTTTATGGAAGACTTTTTATTTTGCACTCTGGATTTATTTATTATATATCCCATATATCGGCTCTTCACTTTCTTTGCCTCATTGCCTGAGCCTTTCCGATGGTCATGACATATAGCAATTCAGCACGTGGTCTGCATCCTCTCTGCTCCCACTCAATCTCCTCCTCCCCACACCGATCCCCACCTACCTTCTCCATCCCCGAACTGCTCCTTTTTCTCACCCCTCAGGCAGCTCCTTTGTAACCAGCAATTGCATAAGATGGAAAACTGAGTAAAGTGATAAAATATATAATTAAAATATATTAAATTTGAGTATGTGGTTAAATGGAGCATTTCCGAAAATAAAGTGTCATTCTCTGAGAGAGTAATAATTTAGGATGCAATTTAACTGCCACATACATGCTCACATAAAATGGATATCCAAATACACCCTGCTGTTGTCAGTCAAGGATAAGAGATTTCAAGGGCAGATTTTCCCCCTGGAGGTTAGTAACTGAGCCATATGGTTTATAGATTATTGGATCCAGTGTTAGAGGTCTCTGAAAAAATGATTTTGGCTTAATGAGGAGCAGTCGAGCAGTAAGGTACTTTCAAATCCATTGTCCACTAAGGACAGCTTATATGAAAGAACCAAACTTAAAACCTATACTAGCCTTCTCATCCTCAGTGATCAGGTGCCCCATGCAAAGTATTAGAAAGGTATGAAAAACCAAAAGGGAACTTCCAGAGTTTTCAGGTGCTCCCAACTAAAACTGTTAGATGAAATTCAGTAAATGTTTTCTTTAAAGGTTCCAAAAGCTTTCCTAAGCTGGTGACTAGAGTTGTGGTAGAGATGGGGAGAGGGGGGAGGGAGAGGCTGGGAAGGAAAGAGAGAAGGGAGACCATAGAAGTTTAGAATGCAGCCCTGGAGCTGACTGCCAGGGTTCCAGTACCAGCACTGACTGGCTGCAAGGCCAGGAGAAGCTCCCTTACAGGCCGAGCCTCTTGTTCTAAGCCATGTCTGCATATTAAGTAGGGTCGCTGAATGCTGTTGTTCTAAGCATTCGGTGAGCTTACTTATTATACAGACATGGCTTAGAACAATGCATGGCATGCAGTGAGTACTCTATAAATGTTAGCTACTGATATTATAATTGAAAAATTTAAAGCCACCCTTTAGCTTTCCTTCTAGAAATATAATGGTAGGGTATTATATATGCAAGGAGCTGTTAAGTCAGGGTGAGGGAAGGGAGTTGAATGAAGTCATTTGTAAAGCTGCCATGGTAGAGGATGTGGGTGACACCCAGGCGCAACCCCTGGCATCCACTTTACCACTAGGAAGAGGCCAGAAGCCCAAACCATGTGACAAGTGAAAACACAGCCCAGCCTTGGTAAGAGGCCCAGTGGGAGCTGGGAAGAGTGTAACCAATGAGCTTGGAGGCTCCATTGCAAACATAGGGTCCTTGGTCAAGTGCACAAGACCAAACATGTACAATGTCAGAGGTAGGAAAAGGGAAGAAATAGGATACATCAGTCAAGAAAGTCTAGGAACCCCAGAACCCAGTGGCAGTTCAGGGCACACCAGCATCCCTGCTGTGGGAAGACAGAACCCCACCCAGAGAGTTAGGAAGACAGGTAGAGGCACAAACTCTCTACAGGTGTCTGTAAGAGGAGGCCCAGAAAAACATGGACATTTCATTGGCTAAAGATAAAGAGAGATAGGCCCTTGGGTTTTCACTCACCTTCGGGCCTGACTCTCACTGGCCCAAACGGTGATGGGGCGGGTCTACGATCAATATTCATTATTAAAAGCAACTGGAGCAGTTTGCATATAGCCAAAGTTGTCAAAGGCTAATTACACTATCATTTGAAAGACTTTTTTAAATTTAAGACTTGATCTTGATTGGAAATTTTGTCCAAGAAATTATTAAAATTAACCGGGCTATTGAGTATGGAATCAACATTCAAATTTCTATAATACAAAATTACATTTACCTTTGGTTACAGTCAACTTTTAAGATTTGCTTAGGCCAAGGATCAGACCAGTCCAGGGGCTGACAAACTATCTTCTGCAGCCCACATTCAGCCTGTCACTTGTTTTCGTAAATTCAGTTTTGTTGGAACATAGGCACATCCACATGTTTACATATTATCTGTGGCCACTTTGGGGCTACAAAGGCAGAGTTGAATATTTGCCACAGAAACCATATAGCCCACAAAGCCTAAAATACTCACCACCTGGCCCTTTATGGAAAAAAATGTGCTGTCCTCTGAAAGAGTCAGTAGAGAAATAAATGGGAACACAAGTAGGCAGATTGTGTCTCTTCTATTAATGATTTTAAGAGTCCATTTATTCATTCGGAAATATTTAGTGAGCATCTAGAATGCTCCATAGTAGTTTCTACATCCTAGGGGCAGAGCAATGGAGAAAACTGAGTGCTTACCCTCAAAAAGCTTACATTCTAGTGTGGAGAAATAGACCAAAATAAACACACCACATGGCATGTGGAAATAACCCTTTAAGACAACGTTAATCAGTATTGAAGGCAAAGAAGGGCTAGAGGTATGCTATTTTCAGCAGGATGGTGGGAGAAGACCCTGGTAATGTGGCATTTAAGCAGAGATCACCACCCCTCAAAATTAAGGAAGTAAGCCTTGCTGTCACATAAGAGTATTCCTGAAAGAAGTAACAAGGATAAACAAAGAAATGAGAGATGAACAAAGAGATGAAGTAATGCTTGTTCTATTGCAAGAAGGTCAGTGGACTGTAGCAGTGTGAGCAATGGAAAAGAAGATGTATTTAGTGAGATGGCAGATGCAGGATCTGATAAAGAACTTGGATTTCACTCTGTGAAATTGGAGGCCATTGAAAGTTTACTCCAAAGGAATGAAATCGAAATCATCTGACTCATGTTTAGGAGCAATCACTCTGGCTGTGGTAGGCGGTACAGGAGGCAAACATAGAAGCAGGTAAAAGCTTTATTAGTCAGCCTCCACTAGGTTTTGCTGCAAAAACTAGAAACTCCAGAATCTCAGTGGTTTAGAACCATACAGGTTTATTTCTTGCTCAGGTTAGATGTTGACTGTTGCTGCCATCAATATTGTCTGCAATCCATACAGAAAGAACAGCCCCAATCTGTGCTATCACCAGGCTCACAGCAGTGGGGAAAGAAAGGTGGCAGAACCCAAGATGGCTCTTGAAGACTCTGCTCAACAGAACCATGTGCCATTTTCACATGCATTTCAGCAACCAAAACAAAACACAGGGCCATGCCTATGGTCAACAGATCTCACAGGAAGGGTAGTGAATATGTGGGAATGACGACAGAATCTATCCCAGCAGTTACGGCAAGGGTTTTTGGGTCGGGATGATAGAGGTGGAGGTGCTGCTATGTGGTTATATTCTGAATATATTTTGAACAGGATTACGGATGAATTGAAAGATGTTATAATAAGAGGAATCAAGAATGGCTCTCATATGTTTTGCCAGTAGCAAATAAAACAGGGCCAAATTTAGGAAATAAACAAAATCTAGCCCCCCTTTTCTCCCCATACTTACTACCCACTTCCTTTAGGTATCTATTTGCAATTCTTTTTTTCTTTTTATCAAAGTAGAATTGATGTAAAATGTTGTGCCAATCTCTGCTGTACAGCAAAGTGACTCAGTTTTATACATATATAAATTTTTTTAATATTCTTTTCTATTAGGGTTTATCCCAGGAGATTGGATAAGGTTCCTTGTGCTATACAGTAGGACCTTATTGTTTATCCATTGTCTATATATAATAGTTTGTATCTGCTAATCCCAAGCTCCAATCCATCCCTCCCCCACCCACCTCTTCCTTGTCAACCACAAGTCTGTTCTCTATGTCTGTGAGTGTGTTTCTGTTTTGTAGGTAGGTTCATTTGTGCCATATTTTAGATTCCACATGTAAGTGATATCATATGGTATTTGTCTTTCTCTTTCTGACTTACTTAGTATGATAATCTTTAGTTGTATCCTATGTTGCTGCAAATGGCATTATTTTTTTCTTTTTTTATGGCTGAGTAGTATCCCATTGTATATATGTACCACACCTTCTTTATCCATTCATCTGTTGATGGACATTTAGGTTGTTTCCATGTTTTGGCTACTGTGAATAGTGCTGTGCAATTCTTTTGAGGGCTTTGATCTTAGTTGGTTAAGGTCATAAGCTGCATGGGAGTTACTGAAATGGTTAAGAGAATAAACTCTAGAGTCAGACAAACTTTCCTGGTGTTTCCTGGACTCTCCTCTCTGTGACCTTGGGCAAATTGGTTAATATCTCTGAGTTTCCATTTTATAATCAGTGAGATGACAGATAATATTTTCCTTAGGTAATGTTTATAGCAGGAGATAAGATCTGTGTCTGGAATGCAAATGCTCATTTAATGGCAGCTCTTATTTGTATTAGTTGGGTTTAGGGTGAATGGGGAGGGGAGCACCAGCAAGCTGAGTAACCTTAGTTGTTTTGAGAATATCTGCCCATCATGAGCTGTGTCCTTTACCTCCTCTCGCTGTATCCTTGCAACAGGCTTGTGGAATGAAGCTTATCACTCCTACTTTACAGGCCAGCAAGCCAAGTGCACATAGGCATTAAATTATTTTTCTCAAGGTCACACAGCTTGTAAGGATAAGAAGAAGGATTCAAACACAAGCCTGTTGGACTCCAAAGCCTGTACTCAAAAATATCAAATAAAGAGTTTAAAATCTGGGCATTGCTTACTCTTTATAGTGTACTTATTTTTGATGGTATCAACTATCAAAATGTATGAAAGGCAATCTGTGGATTCACTTTTAGTGAGTGATTCTTTTGCTCCATGCAGGCAAATCCTTCTTAGAGGATATATGCAAATGTAGTACAGAATTAGAAAGCCTTATTTATACTCTGGGGCTGGAGAAATAGCTTTCTGGCATGGATAGAAAGCAAACTATGAATTGTGTAAGGAAGGTAGAGAAGATAATGGAAAAGCCTCAGGCATAAGGAATCAGAGTGAAAATTCCTACTTGAGAGGAGAAGATGTAAAGAATACATGTAACTAAAAAAAATAAAATAAAATAAAAATGATATGAAGCCACAGGGGTATTGGCATTGATATAATTAAAAATAAATGAGATCATCCTTTAATACCAGTTCAGTAAGGAAAACATTTTGAAACACTAATGCCTAAAGCTGGTGAATATGCATTGAAATCTGGACCTTCATATATTACTCTAGGCAATCTAAGATGAAAAGTAATTTGGAGAAACAGAGGAGACTGTAAAAATATTCCTATTCTTTAATTTAATAATTCCCCTTCGAAGAATTCATTCCCTGAAAATAATTCAAAATATCAGGGGAAAAAATGAAGAGGTTCTTTGGAGAATTATTTGAATGATAGCTCTTAAAATATGTCTGTCCAACAATTGGGTAATGGTTAAATCAATTATGATACTGCCACTCCCTAGGATTTTATACAGATACTAAAACTATGACCTATACATTTTTTCTAAATACAGATTGAGGAATGAAGTACTGACACATGTTACAGCATGGATGAACCCTGAAAGCAGGCTCAATGAAAGATGCCAGACATAAAAGGCCACATATTGTATGATTCCATTTACTTGAAATGTTAGGAGTAAGCAAATCTATGGAGACAGAAAGTAGATTAGTGGTTGCCTAGGTCTGAGTCTGTGGGGTGGGGTTGGGGAAATGGCGAGTGACTGTTAAAGGGGACATGGCTTTTTGGGGGGGTGATAAAAATGTCCTAACTTAGACTGCGGTGATGGTTGCACAACCCTGTGAATATTAAAAACCATTTAGCTGTACACTTTAAGTGGGTGAATTATATGTCTTAACGATGTTTAAAAATACAAATAGAGTATTTACTGTAATTAAAACTAAGTTATACAGATATACAAAAAACAAACTAGAAATAAATATAACCAAATGCCAGCAGTGGTTTGATTCAAAGGGTGAATTTATGGGTGAAAAATGTTGCCTTCTCTTGTCCAAAATTTTTATAATGTGATCTGATTTCTTTCATTATTAAAAAAAAAGTAGATATAATTACCAAAGAGGAGAACCATTCACCCTCACAGTTATGACTCCCCCTCCACTCAAATCCAGTTTTCTTTCTATTTTCTTCCTAAGTCAAGAGTAAGAAAATTTATAATCCAGCAGCCTGAAAACTGCTTCTAGCCATTTTAGGCCATTTGATAAAATTCTATGAATGAAAAAGACAGTGATATTAAAGGGTGGAACCCAAAAGAAAAAACTATACACATTAAAATTCTGGCTTATTGAATATAGGTGTTCTCATTTTTAGGAAGTGATAGAAGCCATTGCTGAGTGTGCATTTAAGACTTCACCTTTTCCAATTCTGCTTTCATTTGAGAACCACGTGGATTCGTAAGTATTCAGCACATTCAATAGGGAGTCTTTTCCCCAAATAGTTTAGTCATGTTTAGTCATTGTTCATCAGATTTAAGATTATTTGATGTTACTAATGGTGTTCCTCAATTATGCTATATATTAAGTGGCATGTGTTCATCTGTATATAATGGAATTCATTCATTTAAATCTCATTTACATTAAAAAGATCCATTGGACTTGTAGAATCTATTTTCATGCCATGGTAGGATTTAAATTAAGGACTCCTCTTTTTACAATGCAGTGAAACCCATTTCCTTGTATAACAGGTGTGTCTATTTCAGGGGACCACTTTTATAATCCTCCTTCGTTCGCTTCTTCTATTGTGTGCAGATTTATAGTCCGTTTTGCCACCCTAAAATGGCCAGTTCTGTACACGCTGGAGCTGGTGTAGAGAAAGCTAAATAAATTAAAGAAATTCTATTCTGCCACTTTGAACTTACATAGAACTCAGACCACCAAATTCTCCCTCCTTCTTGTTTTCGTTGGTTTCCCCTGTTTGTTAGTATTTGTAAATATTTTCCTATTTCAAAATAGCCTGCACTTTTTGCTGAGCTACACAAATAATAGGTAATTTTGACTTAACTCTTGTACACATTTTATGACAAAGGATCAGAGTAAGACACATCTACATCAGACACGTGGATGTTAGTTTATCATGTAGTTATTCAATCTAAAGAGCCTCAACATGAAAGATTCTCATCAATACTGAATCAAAATTCAAGAAACTAAAATTCTAGTCCCTGGAATTAATGTCTGAAGACTATGTAGTAGTGACCATCACTGCTCAAAAGAGCATTTGGGAAGCCTTTGTTTCATTCAAACACCTAAGCCAGTTTTCTCAACTAAAAGCCTACAACACCTATCCTAATTTGGCTCACAAGTTCCTTAGATCCTTTTTTATCCTCCTTCCTATCAAAAATCTTTCCCAGGTGACTGATTCCCTTTGTCCAGCTAATTTGCAACACATGCTTCAATTCACTAATTCTTAAAGGATTTACTAAACCTTAAAGAACCAGTTAGGTAGTGACCAAGTTTCAGCTTGAGGAATTTCAAAGTAGTTTAATGTGATCATTTGTTAATGTATACGTGGAGAAAGACCTTATTTTGAAGTAACCAAATTATAACTATCTGTATTTCTAGTTTGCCCTCAGGAAATCCATACTACATTTACCAGCTCATTACTTTGTTTCATTAGGAAACAATCATCCAGTGAATAATGTAATCATTTGGCATATAGTTTTTCTACCACTTCTGAGGGCCAACTGAAGAGACAAGAATGTATTCTGTTTCACTACTATGTCTTTTCTAACTAAAGGGAGAACCTCTTTAGGTACTGTATTTAGTACTTCGTTTGCTGTGACAGCTCTGATTTGCATGTGACTTTCCTCATCTTGGCCTGTCCATTTGTAATTGGGCTCTAACAACGCCTTAGCACCTTTTTTTCAGGCACTCTAGTTCCTAGACAATCAGTCATTTCCTTTTTGGAGAAATATCTCCAAATCTAGCACATTTATTTTCTTCAAGAAATGTTTCTATATAAATTAGACAAAATGAAAAACTCTGCTTCCATTCTTGATAGTCATACCTGCTACATTGGACTCTGCCATGCAGCCAGAGAGGTATCAAGAACCACCACTACCACAAACATAATGACAGCTAATATTTATTGAATATATATTATGTGCTGAGCAACGTTCCAAGCGTAAGCTCATGTAACCCTCACCACAAAGCCAGGTGCTCCTAAGAATAAATATTATTACTATTATCCCTATTTTACAAATGATGAAACTGAATCCCAAAGAGGGTGAGTTACTTCCCCAAGGTCATGCAGCTAAAATGTGGCAGGGGTTCAAAGCTGGCTAGTACGGCTTCAAAACTCACCTATTTAACCAATTCCATCCCCCACACCTAAACAAAAGCATCACAGCCTTCCAAATATTGAATTAAGACAACCAGAGCATCCCACAAGGCAACTGCCTGTGAATGGTCACATTTCTGTGGCTCGTGACCCTTAACCACAGCATAGTTTTTTCAGTCTTCAGCCTCAATTCTACAGAGAGAATTGTACCAAAAGATTGTACCATAATGCAGCCGTTTCTGGTTTAAAAGTGAGAAATTTAGCTGTTAAAAGTTCATTAATAATGCATGAATACAAAAGAAAACAGGATAACAACCTTCCCTGGATGCCATGATATTGATCCCAAACCACTGAGATAACCGAATGGCAGTGAAATACTGATATATTGAATTCTATTGTGGAAGGAAGTTTTTGCTTCCTATTTCCATTGTCCTTGAGCCTCACACACATATCAACATCATTCAGCTACAGTTCTTTCCTGGGTAGACTATCACACACCCAAAGAAAACCTGCAAGCTTTTCCTTTGCTGATAAAACCCTGTGCTTGACCTGCAGGCCATCCCACCTCATTGCTGAAAGAACCAGTGGCAGACACCATTCATCAGTAACAGCAGTCTTCCCCACGAAACTAGATACACCCTCAGAATCCTACTCGACACAGGGACACAGCCCCCAAAATATCTGAAACCTATATGTTACCTCTAGCAGCAGTTCTTTTTTTTCTCCTTTGTGCTGTGTATACAAAATACCAGATTCAGAACCCTGGCTCCAGCCCACTTGAGCTGTACTCCAAAACAAACCCACACTAGAAGAAAGGAAGAAAGCCTCTTAATTTTCTGTTTCTCTCTCCAAATATTTGAAATCACCTATCCATGGACAGCAAAGAGAAAGCTGCCATGAGCCACTGGTGACTTATCCTCCTCCACCTGCTACATCAGAACCCCATAAAATGCAGATTCCTGAGCTTCACCCCCGTACCTTATTTGAATTTCCGCAAATAAATTGTTTTAAAGTCCTAATTAACTGATGGGCCACCTAGTGTGTGAACTAGCATTTTCACTAAAGGAGTTCTCCACTGAATTCAAGTGCAGAAACCACTAGCTCTGGTTCAGCCACAGAGAATGTGAGATTTTGGACAAGTTCCTTAATAGCCGTGAGTTGTAGATCCCTCATCTATAGAGAAGGAGGTTGGTTTAGTTCAACTTGGAGGATGTGGGCCTGTTCCTCGGTCAGAAAACTGACTACTTTGCCAGGTGTTAAAATGTGTCCAGATGGGTCTGCTGTGGCCTGAAGCTCAAAATGTATTTGTGAATATTTTCCTCTCGCTTCATCTCCATGGTAGCTGATGTTGAGGTTCCAAATGCTTCAGCATTTTTTTTTTTGCTCTCTCGTGGCAAATGCAATGTCTTGTTTCTGCAGTTCTGGCCCCACAATTAAAGTTGCTTTGTTTTCCTCTTTTTCTATTCAGTTTGCTCTCTGCTCTGATTCAGTTCCCTGTCAGGTGGGCATGTGTGTTTGTGGAGAACACGAAGAGCCTGATTATCAAATAGCACATTTTCCTTTCTCCTTGGACACCTGCCTCTTGTTCTCTCCAACTCGGTTGATGCTGAAGCAGGTTTTTAGAAGTCTAGATCAGACACAGATGCTTGCTCTTCAAAGTGACATTGATCCATCGACCAGCAGCATCTGCGTGATGGGGAGCTTGTTAGAAATGCAGTCTCGAGCCCCACCTCAGACTTTGCCTTGGACTCTTCATTTTCTTAAGACCCCAGGTGATTTGGTGAAGTGTCAGAGCACAGTTGTAAACACCGTAGTCCATTAACCACCTGTCTCAGAATTACTTGCAGGCTTGTTACAAATGCAGGTTCCAGGGCTCTGCTCCCAGCTCAGTGTATCAGGGGATTGGGCACAGGGCCCTGCCACCTGCAGCATTAACAGCCCAGTTGATTCTTTAGTGGAATCGAGTAAGATTTTGCTCCAGCAAAATCTTTCAGGGCCTGATTTGGGGACAGCTTGACAGAGGACAGAGGACTCTGCCTGTCACCTGCTTAGGGACACCTGGAACACCACCCTGAAATCCCTCTACTGGTGGGCCTATGGCTCCACTAGAAATCCTGAAAGTAGGGTGTTGGGGTACAATCCTTCCTTTTCCCTCCAGGCCTCTGATCAAAGGAACTTGGGGCTCTCAAGTTCCAACCCTCAAGAAAAGTGTCATCTACTTAAGCACCTGGTGACTTGGTTCATCCATCACAGTGGTTCTCGAACTTGAGTATGCATGAGAATCCCCCAGAGGGCCTCTTAAGACACCTGAACCCTGCTTCCCCAGAGATTTCTACTCAATTTGCCTGCCTTCCTAGGAGGCCTTGAATCTGCCTTTCTAACCAGCTCCAGGCCCTGTGGATGCTGCTGGTCTATGGACCACACTTGGAATAGCAAAGCTCTATTTAATAGCATCATTCCATGAAAGTGAAATGGGAGGGTTGGACAATTTCTTTTGTGCAACCTGGAAAGTGTAGGCCCAGCACAAATGGACTTGTCTCAGCTACAGACACAGAGCTCTCTGGCTTGGTGGAGCCCCAGGGCCAGCTGTCTTTTGAGCAAGGGTGTCTGAATTGTGGATGCCCAGGGCTACTCTGCTAACTCAGTCACTTTTCTGCTAGTTCCCTAACTATAACACATCATTCCTAAACAACCAGTCCCAGTGCTTTCCAGGATCAGTTCTCCAATTGGTAGGTTTTCCTCCCTCGGTGATACTGCTGGGGAAAGCTGCAGGATATTCTTAGGGCTACATGAGCTGCCCAGTAAAATCTCTTACAGGTCAAAAAAGGCATGATGAGAATTTGGGAGTTTGTCACGTAGGGCTTCTCTGAATCTTTCCTTTGCCTCCCCTTGCAGTTCCAAGAAAGCAGTGACCTTGGGCTCATATTTGAAGCCCAGAGAATTCATCTGATCCCCAAAATATATGTTTTTTAAAAAGGGTGGTATAAAGAGTGCTTTTCCCTGTGGACCATTGCAGTATGATTTGAACCCCCAAAGCACCCCCCTTCCCAGGAAAAAACAGTTCACGATCCAGGTTTAACAGTCATGGTAGAAGGAATGAAAATAAGAATCACATTTTATAATCGATTTGAATTGTAGTTAAGAAGGATTTTTATCACTTACCTATTCTTACTACAGCCCCAGTTCTGCTAAAACATATTAACATTGCAGCACATAGAGACAACTATTGGAAATCAAGTCCGACAGCCTATAGATCAAAACCACAGTCCATAAAACCCGATGGAATTGGACACCTTTATAATGATATTTAACATCCTACAGAATGAGAATTGCTTTTCTAAAAGGTCAAGGGAAGCAGGAGTTTTGAAAGACTAAGGATGTTCCCTCATATCAACTGTGTTTACATGTGAGCGGACCCTCGTTTGTCTGGTCTAGCTGGAGGAGGCTGCCTTGCATCTCTAGGATCAATCATCTTACATTTCAAAGTGTTTTCATCTATTACTTCACTTCATCTTCTCAGCACCCTCTGCCCCTTTCCAGGAACAATTACTTTCCTCTGCGTTTTATAGATCCCGAGTGGTTGAGAGCCTGGAGCTCAGCTCAGTGAACCCAGCAGCTCCAACCTTTTCCAATCAAACCAGGTTCCTACTGGCACCTCGTCAGGCTAACACCACCTTTGCTTTCCTCTAGTGCACAAAAGGGCTACAGACACCTTTCCCCAAGGTGCCTGCTTCTCTTGTCTTTCCTCCAGGGCCCCCTCCCAAGTGGACACACTTCTGCCTGTCAGCCTTTTCTCTTCTGCATTTTGAGATTCTCTCTCCCTCTCTCTGTCCAGCTCCCTCTCCTCTCTTCCCTCACCTCCTTGTAAACACTTCTTTGCAGTGCAGCTCTGTCCGTTAGACAAATTTCACCCAAGAATTCACGTAGAGTTGAATGAGTTCCACCCCCCAAGTATCTGGCATTTGACTTAGAATCAGGAAATTAAGCAAAAGGGACTGAGTCTCTAACTCTGGGACATTCAAACATCCAGTGACAGGCAGATGACCTTCTGTCCTCTCCATCTATGTCCATGCCGCTCAGCTTTGTGAAGAGCCTCCCCTGCCCACCTGTGTGTGGCATTCAAATCCACACAAGTCAGACTTGTAAACAGGGATTTAGAATAATAAAAACAGTCCTGACAGGTAGGAGGAGGAAATGACCTCTCTCTGTAATTGATAACACAAAGTCATCCTGTCCGGCCTCTTTGAATAACCTTCTTGCTTGTTTGCTTTCCTTCTCTCTCCCCTCAGCCCAAAGCAGCAGGCCAAGATGGCAGAGTATTGCCGACTGATCTTCGGGGACGCCCTTCTTATGGAGCCCCTGGAAAAGTACCCAGTAAGCAGTTTTGAGTCTCATGCCGAAGGAACGCACACCTTCTTTATGATTGGATTAGGGAGAGACTTCCTTACATCCTTTCCATGTTTATGTTTCTTGGTATGAGTTGACAATGAGCCCTCTGACCAGGGGAGGCCGGCAGAGACCTCCTGAGGGGGACAGACCTGCATCTGTCCTCTTCCTCTGCCCACAGCTTTCTCCCTCCCTCACTGCCCTATGTGAGCCAGTCAGGACTGCAGAATTCCCACAATCACAATCAGCCCACAGAGGTAGTCCCAAGGGACAGGCTCTGGCCACCTCCCAGGGAACCTCCTCACACCCCTTTGAAAGAAATGGGTCAGCAAAATGGGACATTGAAGGTGGCACAATGACATTCCTGCCTATCCCTGCTGGCCACCCCTCACTTCCTTGCAATCCCCCAGCAGAATCCGGACCTCCTATTGCCGTGGTAACAATCTTTGCTTTGGGAAGGAAAGCAGCAGAAAGATCGTCAAGTAGCCTCTTCCGTCTTCAACCCTTTCCCCAGTCTCCACACATCCTTGCATGATTTCATACCAGTCCCCGGACTGGTTACAAGTGAAGAATAGAGGGCCTGCTTACAGGAGTTCATAGATTTCTAAAAATAACCTGTTTTGGGACTTGCATGCATGCTCACTGTTACAATATATAATAACCTTCTCGAGGGAAACTGATTTTCCCATAGATGTACAAGCTGGACACACCAGAAAGAAGGCTTGCAAATAGCTTGAACCTCAGGGCAGCCAGGAAATCTAAAGCCACCTGGTCCACTTCTGCTGATGCTAAGATGTGCCACTTAACTACCTCGTGCCAGGATGAGGATTTTGCTGTTTGCAAACTGCATCTGAAAAGTTGATTCTAAGGGCTTGCCTGGAAACGCCTGCCTGTCTTTACCATCCTCCTGGCAGATGCCACACTCTAACTGGCTTCCATCCTTTGAAAATCCAAGCCAAGGCTGTCCTATCTGTCCTAAATCACGATGGTTGGATTCAGAGGGTCCATCAGAAAAGTCATGAAACTTTGGGTTAACATGCCAAATCACCCAGTACATTTCTATGGTCTTATTCATGTAGATTTCTCATGGAAAAATAATTACAGTACAGTAATTAAAATATAACTTTCATGTGAAAAAAAGCAAGAGCTATGAACTAGCCCCTACATAAGACACCCGTAGAGCAGCTTAATGAGCTGTGTTGAAGGTAGTAAAGAATAATCTAGAAGCCCTTGGTATCTAATGCAGTTCTGGGAGTTTGTTTTGGGGAAGGAACTTGAAAGGAAGGGACAGTGTTTTTAAAGAATGTGTCTTTTCTTTCCGTTAGCTGGAATCTGGAGTTCCTCTTCCAAGCCCTCTGGATTTAATGTACAAAATTTTGGTGAAAAATAAGAAGAAATCCCACAAATCATCAGAAGGAAGCGGCAAAAAGAAGCTCTCAGAACAAACCTCCAACACGTACAGCGACTCTTCCAGTGTGTTTGAGCCCTCGTCCCCGGGAGCTGGTGAGGGGCTGGCGGGCTCTCATTCCCCTATTATGTATGGATTTAAGAATTGCTGCCCTGGAATTAACTTAGAAGGACTTTTAACATTTCTACCTGGCACAGTTTTAGAACGTGTTGTTTTTTTTTACTTCTGTTATAAACCTGAAGGCTTAAAACTACACAAACATATGAACACCCAGTTCTGCAGGACAGAAGGCCCACATGGCCTCACTGGGCTAAACTCCAGGTGTCAGCAGGGCTGCTTTCCTTTCTGGAGGCTCTAGGCAATATTATTCCCTGCATTTCCAGCTCCTAGAGGCTACCCACATTCATTGGCTTGTGGCCCCCTTCCTCCAGCTTCAAAGCCAGGAATGTCTCATCTCACTTCTTCTGCCATCATATTTCCCTTGGACCACAGCTGGAAAAGGTCCTCTGCTTTTCAGAACTCATGTCTTTCCATTGGACCCATTCAGATAATCTAGAATAATCTCTTGCATTTCAAGGTCCTTAACTTAATCTCATCTGCAAAGTCCCTCTTGCAGTGTATTCACAGGACACAGGAGATATTCATAGGACATGGGCATTTTGGGGGAGGCCATAATTCTGGCTACCACATAAGCCAAATAATCTTTGGCGTGACCATGTTATTTTAAGCTTCTCAAGGGCAGGGATCCCTTGACATTAACTACAGGTCTGGACACAAGATGTTCATCAAATTGATTCTCATTGATGATGTGCTGAAGAGTTCTGGGCCATTCAACTTATCCATATTCTACAGAGCTCTTTTAAAATGTGAAATGGTAAAGTTACTTGAATGATCTATCAAAGCTACTAGGTGATATTTACTGTCACTAATTTTCGGTTTAGATTTAAGTTGAAATAGATTTTTGTGATTGATGAGAAAAGAATTCAAAGTGGTCACCCATTTCCTTTGAATTATTTGTCATTTAGTCTAAGTTCTTTTCCAACTCTAGTCAGAGTCTTGGCAATCTTAAACGTGCATTACAGATATGTTCACCCTGATTGGAGGGTGAACAAGTAAAGGAAACTTTAAGCTTAAATCTAGAAAGTTCTTCAATAAAAAGTTTAGCTAACCTTGGAATAATCATTTTGGAAAACTGTTTGGCAGCATCTACAAAAGCTAAGCTGAACATATGCATATGAACCCCCTCTGCCCCAGAGAATTCTATTCCTAGGTATATACCCAACAGAAATGCATGTAGATGTTCACCAAGAGACATTGGTGAAGAATTGCTTAAAGCAGCACTATTCAGAATAGCCCATCAACAGAGAAATACATGTGCTATATCCACCCCATGGAATATGTAGCAATAATGATCTACAGTGCACACAACAATATGGATGACTCTCATTTTAGAGACATAATGTTGAATAAAGAAGTCAAATGCAAAAGATAAGTATCCACTGTCTGATTCCATCTATATAAAGTACAAAAACAGCAGAACTAACCTGCACTATTAGAGGTCAGGAGATGGTTACCCCTGGTGAAAAAGTGACTAAAAGGGACCCAAGGAGGCTTCTGGACACAGTTATATTTTGTTTCTTGATCTGGGTACTGTTTCCTAAGGTCTGTTTGGTATGTTAAGGCACTGTACACGTATGGTATGTGTACTTTTCTGTATACTTATCACATGTCAATTAAAAGATTTAAAAATAATTTTTAAAAATTAAAATATAAACTCTACGGCAATCAGAAAAAAAAAGGATGGCCAAGACTCTGATTTATCTTTTCCTGTATTTTTCCCTTACAGTTACCAATTACTTTTTTCTCCCCCCCCACCCCGCCCCCCGCCCCCCCCGCCCCCCCCCCAGCTGCGTTGGGTCTTCGTTGCCGCACGCGGGCTGTCTCTAGTTGTGGCGGGCGGGGGCTACTGTTAGTTGCGGTGCGCGAGCTTCTCATTGCGGTGGCTTCTCTTGTTGCAGAGCGTGGACTCTAGGCGCCCGGGCTTCAGTAGTTGTGGCTCATGGGCTCAGTAGTCGTGGCTCGCGGGCTCTAGAGCACAGGCTCAGTAGTTGCGGCACATGGGCTTAGTTGCTCCACGGCACGTGGGATTTTCCCGGACCAGTGCTCGAACCCATGTCCCCTGCATTGGCAGGCGGATTCTTAACCACTGCATCACCAGGGAATTACTTTTATTGTTTAGATTAACATCCTTGTCCACAGACGTTATGTGATTCCTTGAAAGATTTTTTTTTTGGTAGTTTTTAAATGTGTGTGTCAAACGTTATTACACAATTCTGATTCTTTTTTCAAAACTAACTTTTGTTCTCAGTGAGAATGTTCTATGTGAAGTTTTGGAACGAAAGTCACTAACAGGCCACCTATTTCTCAGCACGATTCTATCTGAGTGTTAGCGAGTAAATTGTATCTTCCTTTGCATGTGGGAGCTTGTCGTTTTATCATCTGCCTTCCCCAGTTCTCTTCCCTCTTATTAACCGAATGCGTAACACAAATAACAATTTTTAACAGGCAGTGAACATTATTGCTTAGTTCAGAGAAAGAGCAGCAATCTGTTACTAATCTGGTAGATTTCCTAAGCTAGCCCCATACTCTGTTGTGCAATTTTCATTTATTTCGATGGAAAGTTTTGGACATTTAAATATGTAGGTAGGGCCCTGAATAAAGAGCACTGCTAATTTACCATTTGGTTTGTAGATGTTTTCAGTATTGGGAACTCAAATAACTTGAAAAACATGTTTCTTATATCAAAACTAATCTACTTATCATGGCGTCTGTTGGCCAGATCTTCCCCCAAGAGATCCAGTCGTTTGCCTGTACACTTGTCTTAAAGAACTAGGATAATTTTTTAATTTTATTTTTCAACAAGATTCCTCCAGAAACTTGTAAGGGAGAAATCAGGTCCCTGCTCATAGAGCAAAGAATGACAAATTCTTTCCTTCCCACATAAACTAGAGAATGGCCTGATTATTTGAAATTCTGGTGTGTTGTTAATGTAACATGAAGCACTGTCCTGCCAAACTTCTTAAATTACTCAATAAGAAGAACCCCTTCTCTAATTAACAAAAACAATAAATAGTTACAAAAACTTGAGGCAACAAATTTGACTCTAAACAATTTTGTGTCAACCTCCTAAAAGAATGTCTCTAATAGGATAAGCTATGTTTTCTGTTCAAAGTGGAACTGATTCCCCTTATTAACTAACACAATATTAACATCATAAAGCAGTTGTATGTGGCTTTCTTTAATAAACAAGCTGCAAATAATAAGCCGTATTGGTCCCAGACATCTTTTCCCTCTAAAGGTTACTTCATTAATGCTAACTGCTATCATTAGTAATCGATTGAACTTTGTCAGCCAAATGAAAACATTTATAAGCTTCTTGGAGGCAGTGCTGTGGGCAGTGTCTTTGATAGAGATTGCGCAGGGCAGCTAATTTATAGAAGGCGGGGAGGGGAGGTACTGGCCCGTGTAAGTTGCCTCATTGTTGAACCAATATTGCCATCTTCTGGGCTTATTATCCTATTGCATTGTATGGACCCTGAAAGAAGTCAAATCAAACAATTTAAAAGTATGCTTTCTGTACTTTATACTTGAAAATCTTTTTACATAACTGATATTACTGGGTCTGACTGAATCCCAGAGCTGAGAAGAATGTAATGCCTCATACCAATGTGACTATTTAAGCTGGTGGAATCATCCACCTAAACTTTGGAGAGAAAAACCATCTATTGAAATGATTGTATATTGGCTACATATGAAGCTGCATTATATCTGACCGAGGTAGATTTACATGCATAATTATTTTAAGAGTTCACCCATTTTATCCTGCCGTCTTAAACAGAATATCTCCATTTTTAAAGATATGTGCATTGTTTAGATGACAATGCCTCCATCAAATAAGCCTGCAGGCAAATCATAGGATACAGGTGGTACCTTACAGTTTTGTAGAATCAGGTGTGCTACTCTAGCCTCCATTCCTGTCCCAGCTCTTGTCCTCTACCTCGACTTCTGTGATGTCCTCTCTGGCCTTGGAAAAATAGCTACAAGGTCACTGAGCTCTGGCCAAGCATCACACAGAAGAGTCAGGACCAAGAAGAAGAGGGTAAGGTGGTAAAGTGATAGTGTATCTGTTTTAGGGTCATGGAGACACTAAAATAGAAGGTATACATCAAAATAGGATATGTACACCAGAGAGAGCTAACCGTATAAGCTGCCATATGTTTTGTAAAACATATAGATAAAAATGTAAAGACAAGCATCTTTTACAGAGCTTGGAAATTTCAAATGGTATTCACAAATCAAATTTAGAAAAAAAATCCATATTCAAAAGGTCAGTATAATTCTGTATAATTAATAAAATTTAAAAAAAAAAACAAAAGAATAACTTCAGAGCAGTGAAAGGCCAACTTCCAAGGAAATTTTGGGTAATGCACATGTCACATGTGCTTCGAACCTGTAAATGCTTATTTACTTCATGATCTGTTATTAAAATTTGACAGGAGAAGCTGATACGGAGAGTGACGATGATGACGATGAGGATGACTGTAAAAAGTCTTCGATGGATGAGGTAGGTTTCTAGGGCTTGACTTCTGGTCACAGAAGCTTTCAGCTAACTTGCCCATCCAGACTGCTCCCTCTGGATGTAGTTCCTGGTCGCCTTCTGCCATCTAGTGGTAAAAAGAGTTTGAAAAATGAAGATGCAAACTGGTTGCTAGAGGAACAAGCGTTGCCTTCCATCAAATGTGGTATGTTAAGAATGAATTCAAAATTTGCTACCTCCAACTGCCTGCTTCAATTTTTGAGGCAATTAAATGGATTGTCAATGGTCCAGAATCCAGAGAAGACATGAGGTTTGGAGAAATGTTTATAAACATGACATTAATTTCGTTGTTGTAATTTTGACCCTTTTTTGGCTTATGGGGTCTTAGTTCCCCGACCAGAGATTGAACCCAGGTCCCTGGCAGTGGAAGTGCAGAGTCCTAACCACTGGACCGCCAGGGAATTCCCCGTTGTAATTTTGGAACCACTAGAGGTATCTACTGACATAAGCTCAAGCTTCCCAAATATCTTCATCAGCTCAGAAATATTAATTGCACAGAATCCAGAAGCAAATCAAGGATAGGTCAATTGGAATTTTAAAACTTTGTTTTAGTCTTGTTCAAAAAGTTTAAACTGAATCTGCTTTCAAATATATTGGAAAGTATCTGTTTCAGTATTTGTATCTTCACATTTTAGTTAATAAAGATAAATAACAAATAATAAGCTGTTCTCACATAATGTTCTTCCTCTTATAATTATTTCCTTTAATATAGTCTAAATTTTTGATTAATTATGTTTCCCCACTAAATTTCAACTCAATATCCAGAAGGAAAACTGTTACAGAGTAGTTCTTCCAGAATTATTTCAACTGTGTAAACTTTTTGTCAGTGATTTTTGATCATTTTAAAACTATCTTACTAGCTGGATGGCCATTTGCAAATGAATATTTCCCAATTAACATTTAACCTTAATATTGCTACAGAAGTTTTCAAAAGAAACCATGTCTCCATGTATTTTTTCTTCTAAAAATGGGAGAAAATATTAGATCAGCCTACAGAGGTCTGTCCACACGAATACTGCAATATTGGCTTTCTTCTTTATTAAATACTTTATCAAAGTGGTATGTAATACATAATAGTAGCTAAAGTAACACGAGGTTTTACTATGTGCCAGACACCGTTCTGAGCTTTCACATAAATTAATTCATTTAATAATCACAAAAACCCTATATGCTGTTGGGACTGATTTTATCATAATTTTACAGGTGAGCAAGCTGAGGCACAGAACAGTTAAGTGACTTGCCCAAGAATGCACAGTTTCTAAGTGGTGGGCTTGGGATTAAAAGTTAGACAGTCTGGCTCTAGACCCTGAGCGACTGACCTACACTGTATTGGGCTGCTTGCCTAATAGGTGCCCAGGAGCCAGAAAGGGAGGGACAGAGGAAAGTTTGTAAAGAAAAGCAATATATGTTTGTCCACCCCCACCCACTTCCACCGGCAACCTTTTTTTATAACAGTTCGTGATTCAGCCAGTGGTTACCTACATACTCACTTTCGTATCATACAGTGAATTATTGGTATGTTAACTTCAGACGTCACCTGTGGACTCCCTGCTTTGGCAGATGAGACACAGCTCAGGGCTTCTTAAACTTTGCTGTGCATTTGAATCACCTCAGTAAGATGCAGATTCTGGTTCAGGAGGCCTGCACAGGGGACTGAGAGGCTGCATCTCTCACAAGCTCTCGGGTGGTACTGATGCTGCTGGTCCCAGAGTGCTCTGGGAGCTGCCCCTAAACCTCCCTCCTCCCACCCCTCACTGTGTAACGTGAGGTGTTGCTTTTCCTTTCTTCCCATCTCCATATTCTGTTGGCGATAATCGTTTTCAGAAGAGGCGTGATAATCTTCTGCTCTCTTGGGTCCTTTGATCATTGCCCTGGGAAAACATAATGCTGACTCTGGGAACGTTATTTTTACTCCTGCTTCCAGGGGACCGCTGGGAGCGAGGCCATGGCCACAGAAGAGATGTCTAATCTGGTGAACTATATTCAGCCAGTCAAGTTCGAGTCATTCGAAATTTCAAAAAGTAAGTTTTCCCTGGAGAGAAACCCCTAATGTAGCATATAATGAGTATATTTTAAACACAAGGTTATTAGACCAAAAAATGAGACCCTTATTAGAACAATTCTATGAAGTCTTGAATATATGTGTGAATTTACTATCTGTTTTTTATATATCTAAATAAATATATATAACTATATAAAAGTATATTTTATGTATATATATATATATATATATATATATATATATATATATACACATAGCCATGTGAGAAAGTATTCCATGATGTGTTTTCCCAAAATTCTTAATAGAGCTACAGGCCATACGTGGTTATCTAAAAGATATTAGACCAGAGTACAGCTAACTGAGGATTTTACATTATTTTTCGTTTGTGACCACATGGGCATTCCATCAATTACATAAATGACAGTGTTGAAATAAACTATTTAACCATCCCCTCGAAAGGAAGCAATCAGAGACTTGATCAATCTCAATATTGAATAGAAATAGAACCAAATCAACCAGTTCATCCACATTCCATTTGTTCAGCCTATGTTTTATATATTTAGGAGAATATATCATTAACTTCACATTACTTGGTGTTTTCCGCTCATCCAACTACCCATCCATACTGGATGCAAATTATATATGTACATTATCTCTCCTCATCCTAGAGAAAGGAGCCCTTTTATCAAATTGCCCTTTGTGTTTGCATGAACTGTAAAATACTATTAGGTTAAGAGAATCCTTGGGACAGTTTAGCTACTTTTATAAGCATATGCTCTTAAAAGCTGAATTTTTTCTTAAACACAGCAGCCTCTTATAAAGGAAAGTTTTATAGATATACCAAACTCTAAGCCTCTACATTAACACAGTTATGTGTAATTGTATAATTTTGCCCAAAGAGTCTTAACTTAATAACATATGGTATCTAGATCTCTACAACAAAGAATTTAACTTCCAATAAGATTTATACATAAAGATTTCAACAGTTTGTTTGATGTTATAATTACTGGTGCTTCTTACTACAAGCTGTTCGATGTGAAACATACTATAAAGTAGTTATTTTTATATTACTATAACTTCCTTTGGCTGTAAAACGAGTTTTCCTAATTCATGAGTCAAAAGCTCCCAGACAAGTAGCTAAACTGAGAAGGAGCTGATACATGTAGGTCCTTAAGAACCTGGTGACAACATCACCAGCCAAAGATTTACAAACAAGTACTTTTCTCCCTGTGTTTTATATCATTTTCTCACTTTTTTCAAAAGAACACTGCACATATTTCACAAAGAACCTATTAAATTGACTTAATTTTAATTAGCAGTCATGCTTAAGATAGTCATATGAAAGTAAAATTTTGATGGACCAAAATAAGAGAAGTAAGGGTTTCCTTTAGAGTCGATTAAATTGGGGAAGGTGACGAGGTGGATAAAGGAGAAATCTGGGAATGACTAGGAAGAAGAATGAGGCTTTAATTATGGAAAGTGGGCATCAAAGAGGAAAGATGCCTCAAGGTAACTCAGTTTAAATCACCAAGCTCCAGATAACACATCTTAGTCTGTATGTAACAGTGTGATGTCTTTCTAGTTGGGAAGAGGACAGAGAAGCTGTTTGACTCTTAGTCTTTCTAAACTAAGATAACTTTGTTTCGTTTCTCTCACTCTAATTGGAAGCTTAGCTTTCACTTTCAAGATGTTTCTCTGTGTCCAAGAATATTGAGCCCTCTAGTACATTCACCTCTACAGCCTCTGTCATCTAATCTGAAAATGAGGCCATCAGACTGGAAAATGTCCAAGGATCCTTCTGCTTTAAAATAACAAAATTCTTATGTCAAATTACTTGTTTCAACCAAAAGGGTCTCTACAAACTTGAGGCAATGACAGTGTGGGTATAAAAGAGAGTCAGCATCTAGCAGGAATGTACACACGGTCTGTATTGTTAATTCTCAGTGATGGCTTCCAGAAAGCAATATGAATGGATTTAGAGCAACAGATTCCCACAGGGCCCCTGCTCTTTTGACAAAACAGCTTTCCTGGCCACACTCTCCAAGTCTAAAATTCATTTTCCCACCCTAACGCCACCATGTCCCTAACTTGCCCAACACCTGACCCAGGTAGCAAATATTAGAAGAGACAAAATTAAGACTCGACTTTTGTTACAGGTAAATAGTCCACTGAAAACAACATTAAATATAAAAGTTATTTGAGGATTCTTTGCCCTCAACTTCACAGAACATTTGCCTACATCTTATTATCATTTATAATATTGAATTTTATTTCTCACTTTTTGTTGTTGTTGTTGTTAACTCAGAAAGAAACAGAAGCTTCGAAATGTCTTCCTTTGTGGAAACCAAAGGACTTGAGCAACTTACAAAGTCTCCAGTGGAATTTGTAGAGTATCCTTGATTTGACGGACGTCTGCTGAATTGACAAGAGTGAAGTTGTGCTATTTGTTTAATTTTTTGTCTTTAATAAAGGAGAAAGGTGCATGAGATGGCTTAAGTCTGTCAGCTGGGTAATAAATAGTTTCAGGTTTCATATGTAATGGTGAATGGGATAGTCTGGCATGTGGAAAAGAGAACTGGCCTTGGAGTAAAGGAAGTCCAGATTTCCAGGATACCTTCAGACCATCAACCTCTTTATCCCTTGGTAATTTGCATAATCCTTCTGAGTTTTCTCACCTGTAAAACAAAAATGATGATACCAGCTTTGTGGCTTGCTGTTGGGTTATGGACAACATATGTAAAATGTGTGTGTATGCTTTGTACATATGTAAAATATGATAGGTATAAAGTGTATATATTATATGTATATAATATAGACACATTTTTGGTGTCTCACATCCTTACATGTAATAGATGTCCAATCAAAAAATAGTTGGGATGATGATGATGAGAATATAAATATATATTACTAATAATGGCTTCATTTGATAGTCCTGACAACCAAAATTTTTAAATTTTATCCCTGAATCAAAATGAAATGACACAGATCTTTAAATTTTTTTCATAAAACAATTATTAAATGTCCCAAACAGCCCAATTTCCTGAAAGTCCTATAATAAAAAAGTCACCTTTAAAACTCATCAACAATAGAGGAAACAAGTGTAAACTCCATAAGCAAAGTGACAGTATATCATGATCATTAGTATTCATCAAGTACTAACTACGTGATAGACCTTTTGTTATATGTCTTATTTAATCCTTACAATAGCTGTATAATGTAGGTATTCACATCTTTTGTAGATGAGGAAACTGAAGCACAGAAAAGGGAAATAACTTGTCCTGAATCATACAGCTAACAAGTTCCAGAATTTAAGTTTCAAACTCTATTTGGCCTAACTCCCCTGCCGAGCTCAGAACCTGAGCTAACCTCTACCAAACTTGGTAATAGAAATAGTCAGTTGTGTTTTAAAGACATAGCATCCTTCAATAACTAAAAGGTTCTCAGGATGGAAAACTGATGACGGTAGGAACCAAAATATGAGACAAGGTCAAAACCTTCTGTGCTATATTTACCTTGTTATCAATCATAAAGAGTACCACAGTCTTGGCCAATAGCATTCCCTGAGAAGGTTAAGAAAATGAGCAGAGAGCATTTCAAAAATAGCCATACAGTTCATGATATCTGCTTCTGCCAAGCACAATATCATCCTGTCACGTGACTTGCTATGCTTGGACTTCCTCATGTGTCCTTAATTGCTAAGCCAGTCCTTAATAATCTCCACAAAATCACATTGACTCAACCATCTTTGCACCTCATTAGTTTTTACCCACAGGGCTCTGCAAAGGTGATGCTACATTTCTATTATAAAAGCACATTTATTCTGTTTGTTCAGAAAGCTTTTTACCTATTTCACCCACCAGCCCAATGAGATCATCTATCTTTAATTCATTTCCCCAATGGAGAAAGATGGAAGGCAGCTTCTCAGCTAATATTATTGGCTAATTCTTTTTATAATTGTATTCACTACTTAACATGATGGTCCAGATATAACAAAATGCAGCTTAGCAGGATATATCCAAAAGGAACACGTGTGGATTCATCCAACTACATGCCCCAGCTCTTCTGGAATGCAGGCTGCCAAATGGTTGCACTTAATTTCCAAACAGTGGGTAAGTAGCACAATTAATGTTCATTTTCTTTCTATTATAAAGCCACATTTCCTCATGTCCAAAAACCATTCCCAAGGAGAAAAAAACTGCCAGACTTGACTGAAAAAACAAACAAAAGCACATTTTCATAAAGGAAATATCATTGCAAAAAAAAGTGAATTTTGAAAATTGAGAAATTGTCTTCAATGGTTTATAAACAAGTCTTTATTTCTACTCATTTTGCATTATTTTCAAACAAAAACTTTTATACTTTTTAAAGTAATATGTATTTATTATAGAAAATGTAAAAAATTCAAAAAAACTATAAAGAAAAGAATAAAACTGCGAGGAATGTTACCACTCAGAGATTCAACATTGTTAACTTTTGGCATTGTTATCTGTAAGGTTTTTGGGATATGCATATACAAGCTTTTTCACTTAATAACTTGTTTAAATATATATATCTTTATATATATTTAAATGTGATACAGAAACATGAATTTTAATAGCTGTATATTAACCACATCTCACAATTCACTAAAACCCATTTCCTATCACTGAATATTAAGGTATTTTTTTCCTACTATAAATAGTGCCCTGAGAACAGCCTTGAATATAAATTGTCAAGTCTATCTCCTAATGTTCTTTTGGAACAGTTCCTGAAATAGAATTAAAAGAAGTGAGTTTTAAGAACCTTTGTGCACAATGCCAAATTGTCCATCAAAAATGTTGCACTAGATTTCTCCTCCATCAGCAATGTATAAGTTGTTCCCTCTCACTTGAGATCTTGGTTAAGTATTATCATTAAATAATAATAATAATTCAGAAAAATACCTCCTTGTTCTTTTTTATTTCATTTCTTTGATTATTGTTGAGGCTGAACATTTTAATTATGTGTTTTGATTTTTACTTTTCCTTTACTTTTGATTTCTGCTTTTCTGAACTGACTATTCAGGACTCTTGTCAATTTTTCTATTCATTTATAACAGTACTTTTTATATAAAGGTCATGTTGTCTTATTTTGTGAAACAGATGAGATCAGGTTGAATAATGTTTTATTTTATGGAATCTTGGTTTACTCTCATGATTACAGGCTCCACACCCAAGGATCCATCCATATTTACTCCTATTTCTTTCATAGTTTCTTTTTTATCTGTAATTTAACCCTTTCATCCATACAAATTTAATTTTCATGTATAATCTCAGTAAGAGATCAAACTGAAATTACAATTTATTAGATGTAGCCTTTTTATTTTTTTTAAATTTATTTATTTATTAATTTATTTATTTTTAGCTGTGTTGGGTCTTCACTGCTGCCCGCAGGCTTTCTCTAATTGTGGAGAGTGGGGGCTACTCTTCGTTGCAGTGCATGGGCTTCTCATTGCAGTGGCTTCTCTTGTTGAGGAGCACGGTCTCTAGGAGCATGGGCTTCAGTAGTTGTGGCTCGCGGGCTTTAGAGCACAGGCTCAGTAGTTGTGGCACACGGGCTTAGTTGCTCCACGGCATGTGGGATCTTCCCGGAGCAGAGCTCCAACCCGTGTCCCCTGCACTGGCAGGTGGATTCTTAACCACTGCACCACTAGGGAAGCCCCTAAATGTAGCCTTTTTAGTTGTTAATTTGGGTACATTTTTTCAATGTATAGTCTTCTCCATTAATAAATTTTTCACCTTCCTGGAGCCAATAACTTATTGTTATTATTATAATGTTTAATAATATGGTTTAATACGTAGAAGTGGAAATTCTTCATGGCTATTAACGTTCAATTCTTCTTTCCTTGCCAGTGGGATTCTTTTTCCAAGTGAATTTAGTTTAATTGTTATTATCTCCCCCACTGAAAAGAAAATGAGATTTTGATTAAACTCACATTAAATTTATATTAGTTTAATTGTTATGTTCCCCTCTCCCCCACTGGAAAAAATGAGATTTTGATTAAAATCCCATTAAGTTTATAAATTCATCTGAAGAAAACTGACAACTTCTAATTTTTAGTGTTTTTTTTTAATCACAGAAAATTATTATATCAAGTTTCTCAACAAAATCACTCGTCTTCATTAGAGGTATAGTTTCTTTAGATGAAATCCTTTTTTTAACATTACATTTTTCACAGATTGTTTCTGGATATTGATATTTGTATATTTATTTCATAAATAAATGTATTTTATAAATGATCATCTTCCTAAACTCATAATAGCCTATTTTGCCAGTAGATTTTATTGTTTTTTTCATATACACAATTATAATAATTTAATCACATCTACTTTTTCCCCCTTCTTAGTGCCTTGGACTGACCATTCTAAAATAATATTAAATAATAGTATTAAGAGTGGGCACTTCCTCTTCATCTTAACACTAATGGGAATTTCACATTGTGATACCAATGAGTAGATGCTGGCTGTGACTTTGAGACAGATAGTCTTTTACACACTAAAGGAATCTACACTTGCCTTAAGTGACAACAGTGTTTTAGGAATTTATGTTGAATATTATTAAATGTCTCTTTGACATCTATTGGGATGATCATATGTTCATTTCTTCTTTTGTGAGAAATGTGATAAATTATATTAATATATCTCCTAATATGTAAGTATCCTTTTGTTCCCAGGATAAATTCTACTTGTTTGTGTATTATTTTTTAGAACATATGTTTTGCTAATTAATTTTTTAGACTTTTGAAGTTAATTTTTTTTTTAAGTATGATAAGTCCATCATTTTCTTTTTTTGGTACTCTGTC
Source organism: Eschrichtius robustus (assembly GCF_028021215.1). Lineage (NCBI taxonomy): Eukaryota > Metazoa > Chordata > Mammalia > Artiodactyla > Eschrichtiidae > Eschrichtius > Eschrichtius robustus. The sequence goes on from NC_090839.1 coordinate 37,704,874, forward strand.
CAATTTTGGTATCATAGTCATAATACCTTAAAAAATGAGAGATAAAATTTCACTTATTTTCCCTGCTCTAAAAATGGTTTGTTACATGGAACATTGGAATGATTCTACCATCACCTCTTTATTGTCCACCTAAATAGACTCAGATAACATGGAGGAAATTGACAGTTTCCCAGATTCCTTATGACTTGAAAGTATTTTTTTGTTTGTTAAGCTCTAGCAATTGCAACAAATGTAGACATTTATTTCATACATTGACTGAGTCTTAGCAAAACTTTGACCAGGAATCTTTGTCTATTAGAAACTAGTCAGTGTGTGATTAGATACTGGTAGTAAATAATCAAAGAAATGAACAATTTTAAAAGAAAATCTTTTTTCTTTCTTATAAATTAAAAAAAGAAGAATTTCACCACTTCACCACTGTTGGTGAAGTATGAAGAAGTCCATCCTCAAAAACATGGATTGGAGGTTTAAAGTGATTTAAACTTTCTAAAGGGCATCTTAGCGAGAATTATCAAAAAGCTTTTCCAATATGCATATTTTCTGACCTAGAAATTTCACTCCTAAGAACATCGTTAATGATGGCTTCAAAGATTTCATCACAACGATGTTCATCAAAACATTATACGTAATGATAAAAACTTGGAAGAGAGGGGGCTGTTATAAACCGTGTATTCAGATATATCTATTCAAAAGAAGTTTATACAGTTGTTAAAATTAAAGCAGACGAATATTTCATGAAATGGACATACTGCGTTTTCAAAATATATTTGAAGTAGAAAAACAGGATATATACCAACCTGTTGGCAGTGGTTTACCTCTGGATTTGGAGATGACAGCTCAATTTCTTTTTCTTGTCTGTATTTCCTAAGTTTCTATAATGATTAAATCTTTCTTTTTAAAGGAGGAACAAAAGTGGACTGTAATACAATCTTGCTTTCTTGCTCCGAGTATAAATACAGTCCCAATAAAGTTTGTGTTTTTGATATGCAGACCTGGCTATGCAAATAAACATGGGGATGTATGAATACAATGGGAAAAGTGGCTACAGACTGAAGCCAGAGTTCATGAGGAGACCTGACAAGCACTTTGATCCATTCACCGAAGGCATTGTGGATGGGATCGTGGCCAACACTTTATCTGTTAAGGTATGTGCTACCCTATCACACAACTGTACCCAGCAAAAGTCTTCAACATCACCTATTTTGTGTAAAGTAGTTCAGTCATGAAGAATTTAATTCCCAGCAAAGTCTTCACTTCTTTCTTACATTTTTTTCTTTAAGGACTAAATCTGAATTAGCAGTTTTCAAAAGCTACATGCATGAAGTAAAGGGACTAAGCCCCCCTTTTAATAGGATAAAAATCAGACCCAAAATTAATAAAACAAGTAGGTGAGATTTACCATGGCTTGTCCTTTCTTTTGGTGTAAAGATCCCATGGTGAAATTTACCACGAAAATTACTGACTTATATTGAAGAAATCTTCTGGTCTTTTTTTTCCCCCCATTAGTCCTAGGAAAATAGCCACACTGAGCAAAATTAGAGAAAAAAGTATTCTCTCAGTAAATTGTTAAATATTGAATAAAAGCTCTCAAGTTACCATAGCATGGCTTTTGAAAATCTATCAGCGTATTCAGGGATTTATAACATGTAGTAATTATATTAAATACAAGAATCATGTCATTAAGCATACATCTGACCCTCAAAAAATTAATTCCAAGTGATTTCTGCAGTCTTTGAAATTGATGTTACAGGAGATACAATTTTTTTTTTAGTTGTGAGAAAACATTTTTAATACTATGAATGGGAAATCATTTTTATAAAGAGCTTTTTATGTGAATCCTATAAGCCCGTGGTTGTTGTATTTAAGTTTCATTTACATTTTAAAGTTTCATTTCTTTTCTGTTTAACTGGATAAGTGCAGCACTAAGAAACATTTTTTAATCGGGCATAAATGCAATTTTCCAGTTGACCCTAAACTAAAGGCATATAAAAAACTGTGCAAAAAAAAACGCTCTGTCACAATTTCACTAATTTATATCTACCCTAATCTTGTTGAGCCCATTTTACTTTAAAATTTATGTCATTTACACCAACGATTAAAAATAAAATTGCAATGAAGTGTCTCACAATGATATCATTTGAAATTATTTCACACTGTATATCTGCAGAGTGAACTTGGCAGAATCAGAGCTTCAAGATTATATTTAGTTTAGGAAATTGTTTTCAGCAGAGGCTGTTTAATTCCTGTCAAGTTTAAGATAAACTCTTAAGTATCACACACTGATAAAATGTTATTTTTAGAATCCTTGTCAATTGTAGTTATAGTTGAGTCAACTTAAAAATATTTTGACAAAATAATAATCTTTTGTCCTTGTTTGTCAGCTCATCTTGTTTTATATGTTTGCTTGCATATTTATTTTTTCTTGACAATTCCACCATGACAATGTAAGCAATTATAAACAATGACATAGGGACAGGATTATAAACAATGACATAGAGAAGTTGAGGGGAAACAGTTGAGTCCCAGACAAGTGTACACTGCTGCTTGAGTACAGAATGGAGACAGTGTTCTGGAGATGTCAGTGTCCTCTGAATGGACAGGCCATGATGCATCAGAGACCTGCAGCTGAGTCCTGCCTTCAACATTACATCTGGAGCCAGGATGTGGCTCACTTCCGCCTAGTACTAACTTTGTTTTGAACCCCTGACATAGACTTTATTGTGCCAAAATGGACTTGTGAGCTCCAGTGGTGTTCCATCATCCTATTTTACTGATGAGAACATTGAAGCTCAGTGTCGTTAATTTAGTTAAGGACTCTGCTTTAATCAAAATCTTAAGTACACAACATCTTTGATGCATCTGAATTCCCATTGTGACTTGCTTAACTTGGAAGTTTCAAACATGTTGTAAAATGTCAGCTATGTTGTTCTTACGAAGAACCTGAAATTAAACAAAGAGATTGTTGCCTGCAGGTCTCATGCACCCAGGCAAAGAGAACATTCAGGAGAAATGAGTTGTCCCAGGGTAAATTCAGACAGCCTCTTCCTCATGGCTTTCTCTCTATCTTGTATGGCACCTCTGACCACCTTTGGCCTCACTCAGCCTCTGATGGCCATCCTCAGGCCACCATTGTGTCTCATTTCTGGCCCAGCCACAATCTTGGTAATTTTGTCCCCTTTCACCAACCAGAGGTCAGAAAGCGAAGGTCTGTCAACAAGACAAGCCAGATCAGATCTCCGGGTCTGCTCCATCAGCACTTGCTTTCTTGCTCCCCTCTCTGTTAAAGCAGAGGACACCTCAGAGTCTGAAAATTGGGATAGAAAAAGAGGCAGACGTGGGAGACATTTTATGAACATGTAATTTTAAAATCTCATTTAACTCCACAATATTCATTAATTTTATAGCTAGGCAAAGGATACCCACAACTGTGTGGATGGCTAACCAGGTGAGGTTAGGAGTGATGATAAATCGGGCTTAATGGTTTAAGGTCATTATTTGTTTTCATATTTTTTTATCATCATTGTGGCTTTTTATTTAAAGTGTAACAGCTTTGAGAATTGGAATAGCATGATGTTATAACCACTCTTTCAAGTTGAATTTTATGAGCAAGAGGAAGTTTTTTAAATGCTAAACTTTCTAGTGTGTTATGTTTTAAATTTGTACTCTTAAATGGCCTTTTAATTTCATTTACAATCATGCTAAAATGAGAATTTTTTTCTCTTATAACATTTTTAAGTATTAGAAGAACATTTATATTCAGATAAAGGCTCTACAGATCAATCTTTAACATTTAATAGATGTATCTCTCAAATGCAAAGGCGTAATCTCATCAAACTTTTGATACTTGTTCATTTATTTCCTCCTATAAAACTTTGTCTTATTAATTGACTTCTAACCTCAGCATTTTCAGTATTCCTCTACAAATTCTTTAAACGAAAAAGAAATCCCGTTTGTACTCTGGTTTCTATTTTATTTTGATTATGGTTCAACATTCACCATCAGCATTTGTACCTCCCTAAAGTATTCTATCATTGTTATTCATTTATCAAGAGTTCCTTTTTTATTACTTTCTAGATTATTTCAGGTCAGTTTCTCTCTGATAAGAAAGTCGGGACTTATGTGGAAGTGGATATGTTTGGTTTGCCTGTGGACACAAGGAGGAAGGCATTTAAGACAAAGACATCACAAGGAAATGCTGTAAATCCTGTCTGGGAAGAAGAACCCATTGTGTTCAAAAAGGTTGGTCTAGTGTCCTTAACATGAGATGTTACTGCATCTTCTAGGTGTTTTACACTGGGGAAAAAAGTAAAATGAGGAATTATGTGTTGCTTCATTTGGGAATTTACACATTAATAATGCAATAGCATTTTCAAAGCTATCTTAAAAACTATTCAAGCTTTCCATGAGTCACTTTTTTGGATTTTTCATAATTGCATTGTAAATCAATTAATTCTAGGATACATCATTTGGAAGGCCAGAATAACATATAAATTTAACTCATAGCCTCTCATAACACAAGTGATAAATGATATGTTTTCACTATAATTCAAATGAAGTAGAGTGGGAAGTAGAGAATAATATAGTAGCCAAGAGAAAGGAAGTCCATATTTCCTTTAAAAAGTATATTAATTAAACTCCATAGAATCTCCAGCCACTGGCACTGCTCTTTGTAGCTTGTCTGGAGTCTGTCTGATAGAGTTAAAATCTTTTATATTCAACTGGGCTTTCCCTCTGCCTTCACCAGAAAGCAAATCTTTTTCACACATGCTTCACACACAAAGGAAGATGCTAAGTCCAGTAGAAAGTAGAGTGGATACTTACCATACCCTTTGCTTTTATCTGGCCAAAATATCTACAAAGGCAGTCTTTTGTGGAGAGAATATCTATGGTAAAGGTCTCTGTGCTCCAGGGTTTTTTTAAATATGCTAATTGGATTTAATAATACTGTCTGCTTCATAGAGTTATTATAAGTATTCCCTAATACACTGAAAACATTTAGAAAATATCGAACACACTGAAAATAGTCAATAAATGTTAGTTTGTTTATGTTACCAAAGAAATAAATATTTAAGGATACAATTGGCCTCATGTTCTTGACATGGGATATGTGTACTCCATATGTTTTACACTGAGGGGAAAAAAAGTGAGCAATACTTTTGGCTAATTTGGGAATTTACAAATATATAAATCAATCCCATTCTGAAAGTTATCCTTGAAAGCTACTTTTTAATTTTTGCTTTTGCTCCAAAGTATAAAAGTAATTTGCTTTGAAAATATAATAGTGAATGCTCAAATGGTGATAAAACCACCAACTCTTTGTATTTAAACATAGAACTTTTGTCATTTCTACCTTGAGAATGTTCATGTCAAAAGAAAATGGTCTATTTGTTGATTCCTCATTTGGACAAGGTGATGAAACATAGATGAAGCCATATCTCTGGTAATCCTTCTCTTTTTGAAAATCTAAATTATAGACCAACAACTTAACTTTTTATCAATTTGCTCAGTAGAAACTTCTTGGATTTGGAAAAGTGGGGCCAGTTTAAATAATACCTTTCTAATTCTTTCTTGCAGTTGCTACTTCTTGTAACCACGTGTATTGTTAATGTCCTATAGGTAGTTCTTCCTTCTCTGGCCTGTTTGAGGATAGCAGTTTATGAAGAAGGAGGTAAATTTATTGGTCACCGAATCTTGCCAGTACAAGCAATTCGACCAGGTATGGATAGCGTGGTGAGAAACTTTTTATCAAAGTTGTCGAGAAAACCATCACTGCCTTACATGATTGTTAAAGAATGATCTAGGAAGCTATTTGCTGCTTTGGTGTTGTGTTACATAAAAAGGACTATAAATTTAAGTATTTAAATCTGGCAGTTTTATATTTTTGTGACATGCTATGATCAGTGGGCAAGTCAACTCTTGCCAGTTAATTATGTGTAACAAACTATCTGAAGATTCAGAGGCTTATAACAAGTGTTTTATCTTCATGCTCACAGGTCTGTGGTGTGGCGGGGTTGGGCATGTCTCAGCCATGTAGCTGTGCTTTAGGATCTGGGCTGGGCTTAGGTCTTCCCACATCTGCTCATTCAGGGGCCCCAGCTGAAGGAGCAGTGGCGCCCACAGACATCTCACGGCAGCCCAGTGGAATGCATAAGGGCACACCTGTTTCTGCAAGTGCATTTTAAGCCTCTGCTTGTACCACATCACTAACATCCCATTGTCCAAAGCAGGCTAAGCCCCAAGTCAAGAAATCACATACAAGAGATAAATTTGGACCAATAATTCAATGTATGACATACGGTTTCAAATTCTCTCTTGTGGGGATAAACATGGTGAAAAGAAAAAAATCAGCATCAACATTGTTTTCCTGTCTGATGAGAAAAATAGTACCTTACCACTCAAAACCATATGATTAAAATGAGAAAGAAGTGAGCTGTTTGTCACCCAAAGTCACCTAAAATAAACACACATGTCAAATAGATGTTCCTGTGTTACAAGAAAATATGATGCACGGTATGATGTCACCCTCCAGGCTATCACTACATCTGTCTGAGGAATGAAAGGAACCAGCCTCTGATGCTGCCAGCTCTCTTTGTCTACATAGAGGTGAAGGACTATGTCCCAGATACATATGCAGGTAAACAACCTAACAACTCAAAAGGATATTTCCATCTGGGGTCATCCATATTTTTGAGACTTAGTGGAAAGCAAAGTGGACCAAACAAAAGCAGGAGATTCTGGCCTCAGAATTACCTCTATGTTTGTATGCATGTTTAGAGGTAAATTGATCAAGCCTTTGTGAATAAATTTTAGTTTAATTTAAGTCCCCATAAAGTATTGACCATTTTTATCCATTGGGTAATATTATTCTCATGGGCCCAGTACTTTCTAACCAATGCTACCTGATACTATACAGTCTATCTAGGCCTGTGCAATGAATTTGCCTTCAGCCAGTTTTAGAACCCTGATCCTTTCCATGGGTGAAATCCTAAATTAGAGGAATTAACTTATGATGATGTCAACCAGGAATCATAAATTTAAATGCTTATACTGTCAAGTGGCCTGAGTGCAAGATACGGGGGAGTGGTGGAGACTCTGGCAATCTTGGAGCACATGCCCCATCCAAAGATGGCAGTCATAACTCACTCCAGCTAGACAGTATCATGTACAAATGAGACCCATATTGCCAAGTCATTGAGTTTTTCAACAGTTTGGAAAGCAGTCTTTTTATGTGAAATGTCTCCATTATGAAACACCATTTGGCCCAAATAAGACAGGTGTGTGGGTCATTGCTGGAATGGATGAAACAGTCAAAAATAAACTATAAAATTTGGAGTATTGAGGCATCCTGAGTTGGAGCTTGTCCAGTTTGGCTCGCAGAGATGACCTCCTTTGAGTTCTCTCTTCCTGAGGGTTCAGCAAAGGGTCCTCACTCTTGTCCATTTCCAAAATGTTGGATGGATAAGTAGATAGTCATATGAGTAGATGGAAGGATGGAAGATGGATGGTGAATCAGTAAATGGATAGGTAAGTAAATAGATGATGAACAAATGCATGGATGGATGGGTGATTGAATGGATGGATGGATTGATGGATGGTGGATAATCAATATCTCCAGGACCTTGGATCTAAAATGTCTCTTCCCTATTTAGATGTGATTGAAGCTTTGTCAAATCCAATCCGATATGTGAATCTGATGGAGCAGAGAGCTAAACAACTGGCAGCTTTGACGCTGGAAGATGAAGAAGAAGTAAAGAAAGAGGTGAGAGGGTGTTCTAGTTTTGGGCACAGCGTGAAGCATGATTACCACATCTCGTTGCTGGCTTTGCCTACATAACATCACCCCTCAGGAGAAGAAAAGAGCACATTGGAAAACCACTTTGATGGAGTTCAGCCTCATCTCCCAAAACATCTATATGATACCCTGAATTTTTCGTATTTCATTCTCTTTTGGCATTCTGTGGCCACCATCAGCACCTTATTTTGTGACCACATTAAACAGTACACATCTTGCTGTTTCAGAGGAAAGTTTCTAGATAATTTCATGTTGATTAAAGGTGAATAAGGCACTTAAAAAAGAAGATGATCATCAAGTTATTTGGTATTTTCTTTTGTCTTTAATTTAAAGTACAGGGTTTTCAAAGTGCTTTTGTGATTTCTTACAATACATAAGGTACTTAACACAGTGCCTGGTGTGTAGTGTGAGCTATAAAGTCATTACTATTATTACTGTATATTTATGTATTATAATACATATTCCCAAAATAATTGGTGTATTATTCTAAATTAGTTGTCAATATGCAAAGAATAATTAAGGAAGGGTCTAGAAATATTAGAAGTTTAAAAATATGAAGCCTCTGTGTAGACTGAAATAGAATTTAATGATTATTGGAGATGACAGCAATATTACAAATAGTGATAGAAACTAGCTATTTTCATATTTCATTTGAATATTCAGAGGATAAATTCAGGGAAGCAGATGAGAAAAATGAAGAGTTATCAGTATAGAAAAAAAACCTTGAAAATTGTTTGGGTAACTATAACTAATAGCAAGTCCGTTAAAGTTGACATTATTTATTAAATCATCTTTTTCTTATTCCAAAAGAGTAAAGAAAACTAGACTTATCATAGAAAATTTTTAAAATAAAAATGAGAAAAGAAAATCCCAAATAATTCACCTATAATCCAAACACCCAAGCCACCCAGAGATAACACTGTAAATATGGGGTATATATGTAGCTCATCTTTTTATGCACAATTAGTACTTTTTCATAAAATGGGATAATATTCACAATCTGTGTTTTAACCTTTTATTTTCACTTAATGCAAACATTTTGCACGTCTTAAATATTCTTCTACGACATGACTTTTAATAACTTCATAATCTTCTATCATACATATGTACATAATTTATTTTTCCAATCTCCTATTGTTGGATATTTTGAATGCTTCACTATTTTAAACAGATCTTCAGTGAACATCACGTAAATATGTTTTTGAGCACATTTATGATTATTTCCTTGTTTTTTGTATAGAATTTTAGAAATTTTTGATCTAAGATGTTGAGTTAATTGAACATGAGAGAAAATGAAATGTAAAAAAGAAAACTATTTAACATCAGAGTAAAATTTTCTGGGCTCTTATTTACACTGCAGGCATCATATCCTATAGAACCAATAAATACATATCATCCTCTCTGATGAAATTTAAAGTTAGACTGGAAAGTTTTATAAATAATGCTTTCTGTTGTATTTAGTATTATAGGGAAATTTTACACTGCTGGAAAATTATGCCTAATGGTAGACATGAATTTACTTCCAAATTAAGAGTTTGGGATTAACAGATACACACTATTATATACAAAATAGATAATCAACAAGGACCTACTGTATAGCCCAGAGAATTCAATATCTTGTAACAACCTATAATGGAAAAGAATCTGAAAAAGAATATATATATACATATACATATATATGTATAACTGAATCACTTTGCTGTACACCTGAAACTAACACAACATTGTAAATCAACTATACTTCAATTTTTTTTTTTTAAAAAAAAAAGCTATTTGGGGAGAATGTAATACTAATGGTTATAAAAATACAGAAGTAGAATTTTAGGTCAACATTATTTTTGTTTCTCCTCTAAAAATGATGGTCATAAGGATTTTCAGTAATGCTGATTAAACTCAAAGAATATTTGAACATTTTCAATTTTAGAAATAATTTTAGAGGCACTGAATCACATAGATTCCATATGGCAATAGAGAAAATGCAATTTTTTCCTTTGAAATGTCTAAACCCTTAACTGACCTCATTTTTAAAGCTTGAGAAAAAAATCATTTGCCCTTACCATGTAATGCTGGGAGAGGAAAGTCATTTAACACCTTTGAACACAAGTATGCCCTTTATCTTGCCTTGTAATAATGTAAGTTTGTTTGAATGAGGCCACTGAAAATAAGTAACTGTGGTTTTCTCAAAAGGAAATTCTATCTAGGACATGGCAGGCACTGGAGACACTATTTTAGCAGCAAAGACTTTTTTAGTATAATCCTTTTAACTTGGTAGTTATAAAGGTCATTTCTATTTGAAAATGAAAGACTTCGTTGGACTACAAAATATTCCCAGAATTGAAACAGTCTAATAAATTATCTTCATAGAGTACTTTGCAAACCAAATAAGTAGGAAAGTTGAAAATTCCCCCATGCTTTGAACAGCAGACGTTTGTTTCAGATCATGTGATATAGATAGATAGATAGATAGATAGATGATAGATAGATAGATAGATAGGTAGATAGAATTACAAATATATATATAATTCCAGTATATAATTGTAAGTTAAGGGGTAACAGAGATTTGAGTTGCTGGATTTATTTTGTCTCTTTTAAAGTCACAATTCAGGATGATGTGTTAGTAAAGTCATAGAAGGTTGCCTAATCTGAATCATAACAAAGGCTTTATAATATTTATAGTTATTTCTCTAAATAAAATATTGTATAAAAATTTAAAAACATAATAAACAAAGAAACAAAAAGCCCTCTCAGTAATCTTGCAGAGAGCGTTAACATTTTGGTGTATGTCCTTCTAGCATGTTTTCTATGTATATATATTTTTCTTTACAAAAGTTCTTAATTAAAAAAAAAATGTTCCACACCCCTAATAGTTTAATGTGGTTAATAGAGATGACTAATGAGACATCAGTAACATTTTTATTTTTTTTTTAAAATACACCTCTGAAGAGAATAAAGTAAATATCCAATGTATTGACTGCAAAATATTATGTGATATTCCAAATGCAATATTTGAACATGACTTGTTTTTAGCACGTCAAGGAGTGCAGAAACATTTTACTGAGTGCTTACAATGTACCTGGCACCATTCTGAGCCTTTTAATGTTTATTAACACGTTAGGTCCTAAAACATCCATATTTCTTAACGACTATTTTTATTGCCATTTAACAGTTGAAGAAACTGAGGCACTGAGAGATTCTGTTCCTTGTCCAGTGCCACACAACTACTAAGGAGCAGAGCTGGGATTGAAATCCAAGCAATCTAGCTCCAGAACTCATGTTCCACACCAACACTTCTAGAATTTTAATGTGCAGACCAAGGCATCGTAATAACATGCTGATCCCATCTAATAACATGGGTCTGGGCTAGGGCCTGAGGCTCAGCATCTCTGACCAGCCCCAGGTGATGGGATAACACTGTCCCAGGGTCCACACCTTGAGTAGCAAGGGTCTACACTACACCACATCGCACTACCTCAATAACAAAACTGTAATTTTCTACTAACCTTTAATAAGGACTAGCCCTTTTTCATCTTTCTGTCCGCTGTAGCAGGTCACCTGGATGACTGACCACAGAATATAAGACCTTTACTTTAAATAATAATCCTTTGAATTGAATTTTATATTGAATCAAATGTCAAGATTTCTCCCTTTAAATCACTGGATATTATTAGAACTTGTTCTTCAGTAAGTTAGGTTTATATATGTGGGGTCTATTCGGCTAGTTTGTACACTGCCTGCTGTCCCTCTATCACCTGTGTGTTCATGATACAAGTGAAGGTGTGTGAGTGGTCTTCACATCCTTTTGATGTTGAAAAGAGAAAGCTGTTTGGTAGTATTCAAATTTCATTTATTCCAAGAGGCCTACTTTTTTAAGTTGTCAGATTCATATGCTCTTATAAGTGAGCTGAAATTTATCTAAAATAATTTATTTCCTAATTCTGTGTATGGCACTGTGGGCATCTTCAATGGGATTTGATTATTTGAAAAGAAAAAGATCCTATGGTATGGTATGAACTTTACCAGTAGGATAATCCAACAGCAAAAAATCCAAGGTGGTGCTCTCAAAAAGTTAGAGTGTTTAAACTTAATAAGGCCTTGGGTGTCGTTTAAATTTTCCAAGATGGGAGCTTGACGCTTTACCAAGAACTTGGCACTAAAATCAAAGATGAGGTTTAGTGGTCATTTTGGATTCTCTTCCTCCTCAAATAATGATTTAGCAAAATACCAACTTACATAAAAGAGAGACAGATATTAGAGGTAGTTGGGGAGGTGGCAGGGGTTATACTTTGGCTTGTAAAAAAGCTCTAAGTCCTGGGGGTGTAATGTACAGCATGGTGACTATAGTTAATAATACCGTATGTATACTTGAAAGTTTCCAAGAGAGTAGGGCTTAAAAGGTCTCATCACAAGAAAAAGTTTGTAACTATATGTGGTGATGGATGTTAACTAGACTTATTGTGGTGATCATTTCATAATATATACAATATGGAGTCATTACGTTGTACATCTGAAACTAATATAATGTTATATGTCAATTATACCTCAAAAAAACTCTGTACTTAGAAAAATACATACACTAAATAAATGTTTCTTGATAATGATGGTGATAGTCCCATAGTTTGATAAAAAAATATTAAGAAATTTTCTCTTTTAATATTTTTAAATTATAGATCAAGGACCATTTCACTCTAACTTTTCACTTGCATGTGTATAAAAATATGCCACATATATCACAGAAGTAATGTCATGTCATTTTTAAGAAAATTTTTATGGAGTCACATGAATTTATTTTCTGCAAAGACTCAGAAGTGTAGTATTCCAGGTTTAAGTCAAATACATATGTGCTATGATCTAAAATAAAAATTAGAAAGAAAAGAAAAAAAAAATACCACCTTACAGAAACAATAGTCTCTCACCATCCCTGAACTTTAAAGCATCCAATAAAATAGGAAGAGAAAGTTTGCCTTTTAGGTAATGGCCTTCAGATAATGACCCTGTCCCTTTCATTTCTACACAGTTTTGGAGTTGACAAGGCACTTTGATTGGATACCCTGGGTAAAACTGGGCCTTAACTAGGACAAACATATAGTCCCCGTTTTTAAAAGAGGGAACAGTTGCTTATAATGATAGAGTGACTTGCTTAGTATCAATGGCCAATAAATGGAGGAACCAGGGTCTTTTTAAATGAGATCTCAAGAGAAGACCATATATTCACTTGAGTTAAAACTACTCAATGAAACAGTTCAATTCCACTGCTTTTACAAACCTCCTCCATAACAATTTTTAAAATTTCAATGGATTCTAACGAGGGGCTTTGGGTTCATCTGCCTAAAACAGCGATGAATCCAGAATCCATGCCATGACCAATACCGTAGGGATTATAAAAGCATGACTAAATGACAAAGTTTTTCACTCTGCTTTAGAGCAAGGTTTCTCAAATTTTAATGTGCATACGGATCACCCAGGGATCTTGTTTCAATGCAGATTCAGATTTAATCGGTCTGGAGCAGGGCACAATATTCTGCATTTCTGACAAGATTCCAGGTGGTGCTGACGCTGCTGGGCTGGACCATATTTTGAGTAGCAAAGCTCTCGGATTTTAGTATGTATCGGGATCACCTGGATGGCTCCTAAAAGCACAGATTGCTGGGCCCAACCCCAGAGTTTCTGGTTCAGTAGGTGTGAGGTGGACCAAGAACTGGCATTTCTAACAAGTCTGTAGGGATGCTAACGCTGCTGGTCCAGGGACCACACATTGAGAACCAATGCTTTGGAGCCCTACATCTCTCTCTCACAAGCACCTGGCTCTCCCCACATGGAACTGAAAAGCCATTAATTCCATCCACTCTAAAATGTCAGCTCAATCTCAGGAACCTGGGAAGAGCTACAGGAGAAACTCTCCTTGGGGAATTGTCCAGAATCTGTTCTGTGAGTGATTGATGATTGTCTTTGACAAATGATTTGCTTAGTTAATATAAAAGATACATTTCCAAAAGATGAATGTGAAGGGTGTTTGGCCCATGTTTTCTTTAAAGGAGGAATCCTTGATTTCTGCCTAACCCAAAGAATTCATTTCTTCTGATTTCTTTGGAGACTGTATCAAAATATTTCCAACAAATTAAAGCTGGTAGGAATGGTAACATATGCAACACAAAATAGTCAGCAGAGCTATGCCCTGTCACCCTTTAATCTCTTTCTAAATAAGCTGTTGCAATTATGAACTAAATGCAGATTCTCTAGCCACAGACACAGAAAGAGCAGCATCTTCATATTTTTCACCCATTGATTCATTCATTCAAAAAAATTTTTTAACATAACATTTAGATGGTTCTTTAGCTTCAGGATTTTGTCACTGATACTACATCTATTGATTATACATGAGGAGGAAACAAACTGTGGATGTCTTCATGCATTCATTTAATAAAAGTTTTTTTTAACACGCTGCATCAGTCACCATGCTGGGCAATATAGAGATATAATGATGAGAAAAATCAGATGCTCTCATAGTCCTTAAAGTCTGGAGAAAGACTGTAATAAAAATTTACACATATGCATGTAACTTGCAGCTGTCACTAAGGCTTCAACAAAGAGATACCATGTGAATGCTGATGATTTCTTTGTATGATGACATATATGATGACAAAAACTGAAGTCAACAGATGAATTTATTCAGCTCCTTAAAGCTGTCTTTTGCTTTAACTCACTTTGGTAAACTCTTAAAAATATCAGAGTTTTGTCATAATTTATTATAAAATTTTTCAAACATACACAAATGTTGAAAAAGAACACCCGTATATCAATCACTTGGATTCCACAATTCCAATTTTGATGCATTTTCTTTATCACATATATATCCATCTATAAATCCCTCTATCCTTTCATTATTGCAACTGATTTTTGATGCATTTCAAAGTAGGCTGCAAATATTAGCATACTTCATCCCTCAATGCTTCAGAACACATACATCAAGATATAGTTTTTAGAAATGTTCTGAAATTTTTAGAAATGTGGGGTAGATATATTATCTAATTTCATTCAGGTAATATAAATTTAAGGTACCAATTGTACATGTGTTTAAGCAAGCTCTTTCTTAAGGGAAAGGCTAGTTTTGATGAAACCACATCCACTGCCCACATTTGTCCTGAGTGGACTGAATTTCTGCATGATGAAATTATGAGTCTTGCCCTCAGTATTCTGGAAACACTGATGACCTTGACCTTGCCCTCACCCATCTAGTATCTGAGTCAAGATGCTGTCATCCTAACCACTATCTGGAAGGGACTGTACTTTGTAGATGACTCAGGCAGGACACTGACACCTCCAATAGCTCAGTCAACACATTCTGGTGTTTGGAAGACCCTTAACTTACCATCTTAACCACCCCACTAAATTCCCCAAATTTGAGTTCTCTCTTGCTTCATCATCAGATCCAAATTTTCAGTGCCTGGGATAGAAATCTTTTCAACTAGTATACCAAATGGCATCTCCTCCTTCTCTAAAACTTGTAAAAATGGCCTTTCCAGTTATACTTTTACTGATCCACTTGTGTTATATTTTAAGGCCATTCTGTTTATTTTTGATATAGGAAGGATATAAGTATTATTTTTAATAAAATCTTGGCTTTAAAAAGTCCACTGTTTCATGTTTTGAAGGAAAAATAGTGTAATGCTTTCATTTGGCCACTGGAGGGCAGTGACCTACTTCTGCTGTAGTTGATTTTTCTCTACCCAGCTAAGCAAAACTTGGTGCAAGTGAAATATCAATTTCTGAACCTTCTTTCCTTGAAATTTGTTTAACTGGATCCCAAGAGTCTCACCATTAAATCGAGAAAACTGATATTTCTAGTTCTTTTGTTTCTATTGTAATTTCCAGTGCAATGCGAAAGAATTTCAGGCTTATTTCATTCAAGCGCATAAAAAAGAATATTTGGACAAAGACTGGGGAGAAATCAAGTCACAAGTGTTGACTTCCACTGATGCTTGTGAGTGGGGCAAGAAATTTGTTTTTTGCATTTCATCTCACATATCCACAGAGTGGGACTTATTCGACCTTTCAGTGATGATATCAAAAATTTAATTTTTAATACCTGAATGCCTTTTTTTTTTTTTTTTTCTGAATGCCTTTTTAGTGCAACGGAGTAAGCTCTTTGAGAATGGTCTTTACATTTATACATTTCTGTATCTCCGCAGTAACGTAAGTTACTATTGTGGTTCCTTAAGTTGCTATTATCATAGAATACAGGGTGAACTAGTGCAGTAGAAAAATTCAGACTTTAAACTATGACATATATTCAAACACCAGTCGCACCCTTAACGGTGTGGCTTCTAGCAAGTCTTTAGTAAAGACTTTAATAACGCCTCTGACTTCTTTGCTGTATAATGGAGTTGAGCGGCTGCCTTCGCTGTCTGGCTGAGACGAAGCTGGCGTGTGTAACGGTGTCTGGCACACGGTGATCTACAGCTGCTTCTATGGTCAGTCTCCAATAGGGAACTGCCAGTTCAAATCTGTATATACTGCCCTCCGCTAGCAACATATTTTAAGCAACAGTGCGATATATTTGCAACTATAGATTCTCACTAAATTAATAAAATCTGTTTCCAGAAAATCCTAAGAGGTCCCTGACAAGGGTCAGTCTACACAAGGAGCCGCAAATTCCTTAGCCCAGCATTCAGGGTCCTCCTTACCCGCTCTCTTCTCTCCACCTTTCCTGGGTCCCTGGGGCGAGGAGGTGGGGGGCGGGGCGGGGCGGGGCTGCAGACCAGTTGGCCCCGCCCACTGCGTTTCCTGCAGTGGCTCTGGGTACATTGTTGACTGACACAATCCCGGAAATACAGGCAAACTCTCTCCTCTGAGCAGAGGGTACAGATGGGCAGCTTCTGGGCCACGTGCGCTCTGAAGATGTGCTTTGTTTGGCCTCTCAGTGGTTTTAAATTGGGAGATATCACACCAAAAAGTCAGTTTCCCAGCTTTCCTCGCAGCCTAGGCAATAATTGGCTGGAATTCAGTCGCCCCTCCCAGGAGCTCCCCCTCCAGGTCTGGGCACAGCCTCGCTTTGCCTTGTTGCGTGAAATCTAGTCCGTTTCGCTCATTTCCATCGTTTCTACTGACTGCCTGTTACTGTACAGTGCCAAGGGTGCCCCCGTACCCCCCAGGGTTATGTGGTGCCGTCCACCCTGCCTGGAGGCATCCCCAGGACCCCTGGACCAAGCACTTCTCCAAAGCTTACCTCAAATCCAGCACCGAACCTTGGTGATCTCTTGATCCTCAGTTGTAACTACAAAGTGTTTTCCAGTGTGTTTCCTCAACATTTATCTATTTTTTTAAAAATGTCTTTGAAGTCATACATTATATCAGTTTCTGGAATGTAAGGGCTTTGTCTTACATACCCTTGATAAGCAGAGCTTCTATTTCCTGCATCTTGATTCAAGTTAATGATTGAACTCGATTTCCCAAGGGCACACAGCCCCATGGAATGCCTGCAAACCTGATACAGACAAAATAAGCTTGCTGGGTTCATTTTGAATACACCTCCAGCCTGAGACCCCCAGGGCACTACACCTAGTTGCCAAAAAGAAGCTACGCAGTATTGCCTTCATGGAAGCCGGCTTTCCATCACCTCCATTCTTTCCTCCATCAAAATTTTCTTCTTCCCTATCCTCTTCCAGAGGGCTAATTTCAGCCAGCTCTCACACTGGGAAGAATCTGATTCATCCCCACCTGTTTCCAGAAACCTGCCTGGATATAAAAAATGGGCAAGATCAGCCGCCCATGGAACAAGAGCACCTTCTGTCCCTGTTTTCCCGGCAGCTGAGTTTGGTGACCATGGGCACCCCCTATGGCTGGGAGGCTGGGAAGTTTTACCCCCACTGTATTCAAGCCAGAGGACCAAGGCCAATGGATAACTTTGCTAATGACCCAGTGCTCTATCCAGCACTCCCTTTACTTCAATCTCTCCTGTTCAATGTAAATGCATTTCCTTTATGAATTGTGTGGTCAAACATCTATGATAGTTCAGTCTTCTCAGGTATCTCCTGCAAACCCAAATGCCTACAGGACTGAGACAGGTAAAGTCTAAATGAGTCAAAGGGTAGTGTCCTTAAAGAGTCAGAAACCCCTCCGTTCTCATCCAGAGCGGGAATGCAGGCCCAGTGTTGCCCAATCTGATTTTTCAACTGAAGCAAGAGATCCATTTTATTAATGTAAAATCTCCTTATTTTTAAAATCTGGCAGCATTAGGTGAACATTTCGATGCACTCCATTTGGACCCTAAGCCTCCAGTTTGCAATCTCTTGCTGAACAAAATATATGCAATCCCTCCCCTTGGCATAATGATTCTAGGGAGACTTTTCCTGATGGATGTAACTGAACAACACAAACATACCAGAACTTCCCCATTCGAAGTAGCCATTTTTCAGAAGACAGAGTTCTGCATCGTGAGTTCTACAGGCTGCCAAGGTCACTGGCCTAGGTTCCTTACCCCCCACTCCGCCCCCTTCCCTGCCACTGACCCCAGGCTCATCCCTTACATCTCAATGCCATCAGCTCTGAGCAGAGCAGGCTGTGGTAGGTAAACAGGGATTGTTTGTTGAATCAAAATAAGTTCTGCCATCACCAAAAGAAGTGTTGGAACTTATGTTTTAAAGATGCTTTGGGGGGACAGATTAAAAGCCACTTGTGACAATGTGTCATTATTTTCATTCTCATCTTACATTTTCTAAAAATGTTATCATAAGGCAATCTGCTGTCTGTAATTACATAACAAAATGTCACAACATTGAGCTCCAAATGACTCTTGGCCATTTCCTAATATATTTTTTTTTTAATGTACAACAAAGTAGAGCATTGGGAGAGCCTCATTGTCAGTAAAATCTGCCTTGGACTCAGAAGGCAATTCTGAGACAAGAGTTGCAGAACCCTGAAAAGCATCGCTAAAATGGTATATAATTATTGAGGCAATTATTTTATAAAGATCGACATTTACTCATCAAACATTAAATGTTTGCTCTGCACAGGGCATAGCAGACTAGCTGCTGGAGGGAATGGAGTAGAGATTTCATAAGTTTTAATGTATCTTATTATTATTTATTGGTAGTATTATACAAGCTTAAATGTTTTATCTATTTATATAACATGCACAAATTTACTCTGTGCCAGGAATTATTCTAAGCACTTTATGAATAGTAACTTATTTGATCCTCTAAACAACCTTACAATATAGATAATATTATGATCCCCAGTACATATATATCCCCATCTATAAAGATGAGGAAAGTGAGGGACAGACAGTTAAGTGACTTGCCCAATATCACAATACTAATAAGTGGCAGGGCCAGAATTTGAACCCAGGTAAGTCTGGCTCCAAAGTCGATGTTTATAACCAGTGTATCAATTAACTACTGCTGCATAACAAACAATCCCCCAACTTAGTGGCTTACAGCATCAACTACTTATTATTGTTCATGAGTCATTTGGTCAGCTGAGCAGTTCTGTTGATCTGGACCAGGTTCAGCTAATCTTAGGTGGGCTCACTTAAGTGTACATTGTCAGCTCAGGGCTGGCTGGTCCAGGACATCCTTGTCTACATGACTTAGCTCTCCTCCATGTGGGCTCTCATCCTCCATGGCTATAGCAGGGGTCTGAGAAAGAGAAGAAACATTTGCAAATGGCTTTTCAATCCACTGCTTACATCAAGTTTGCTACTTTCTCATTTGACCAAAGCAAATCACATGCTCAGGTCCAGAGTCAGTGCTGGAGGACACGTCCAAGAGCAGTGGGCATAGAAAAGCGTAAATATCAGGGCCTTTAATACAATTAACTGGCCAAAATCATGGTTCAATACCATGCTGTTTTTACCTTGCTTTCCGCACAGTTTCAGATGTGATATTTCAGAGTCCAAATGAGTTGTGAAAATGCTATCAGATGTAGCTTTGTGGGTTTAGGAAGGTCACAAAATAACCATAAGAAGTGTGAAAAATTAAAGGATGTTTATGATTTTAGGCTGATCCTGGGGAAACACAGTCAGAAGCTCCAAGTGAAGCCAGGACAACTCCAGCAGAAAACGGGATGAATCACACTACATCCCTGACACCCAAACCACCCTCCCAGGCTCTCCACAACCAACCAGCTCCAGGTAAACACTCTGATGAGAGAGCTGTGCTACATGACTAGGAGCCTCTAGTTTATATGTACCACTGAAAGAGGTAGCATGATTGACTTAGCGAAAACATCACATGGGCAAAAATGCATGGACTTAGGAGATGCTCCAGAAATGTGTGATGAGGGAATGAATGAGGGAAGGAAGGAACGAACGAAGGAAGGCCAAGAGACTCATAAGTGCTCATCTGGCTCTGCTGACAATTTATGAAGCCACAACAAAATATCACCCAGATTTCCCATGTCTTTATTTAGTGATGGATTATGGTCCATCTGCTGGCAGGGTGTGTGAAGGGTTCTTCAAGCACCTTATATGCAGCTATGCTTTAGAAGCACATTCTTAGTTCTACCTTACTAAGTTACGTTTCTGCCAAGAATTCCTTCGCATCTTTCTCCACTTCCTTTCACCAATTTTAAGCGCCTATCATGTGCTGAGCACGCTGCTAAATGCTTCACGTGGATTATCTCGTTTAACTCTTAAACCAGGCTTCTGAGAGTCGATTCTACCACTGCCCCCATGGTGCAGATGAATAAATTGCAGTTTTGAAATGACAAGGTACTTCTTGAAGGCCAAGTCGCTAATGAAGAGTGAAGGCAAGACTGACACCAGTTCTCCACGATCCTAAAATTCTTCCCTTTAGCTTCTATGCTCCTACTGAGACTACTTAAGAAAGGAGGTTGTTGAGATTAATAGTAATAAGGAGATAACCTGTGTATAAAAAGAAGTGATATTTTCAAATGAAGTGTTTATATGCCAAATACAAACATTTAGTGTGTTTCTAGAATATGAATAATTAATTTAAATAGTGAATATAACCTTGTGCTTTTGAGAGTAAAAGAGAATTTAGCATTTTAGCATTTTATTTTTTTACCTGAGTGCTTTGGAATCATTTGACTTACAGAATAATTTTTAAAATAGCACAGAATACATTGCAAAACTGGACCCCTCTTCTCTGGCATTAACATCTGTCAGAGTCAGACCAGGAAATTAACATTGGCACAATACCCTGAACTAAACCACAGACCTTGTTTGAACTTCACCTGCTTTCCACTAATGTCTTTGATTGTTCCAGGTTCCAGCTCAGGATCCCACATTGTACTAATTGTCATGTCTCCTTAGCCTCCTTGAATCTATGACAGTCCCTCAGTCTGTCCTGTCTTTCATGCCCTTGACACTTCTGAAGAGTCAGTTATTTTGTAGATTATCCTTCAGTTTGGGTTGGCCTGATGTTTTCTCATGATTAAACTAAAATTACGCATTTTTGGCAAGAACGTCACAGAAGCAATGCTGTTCTGAGAGCATTATGTCGGGGGTATCTGACGTTGCTGTGTCTCATCATCAGTGATGTTGGATCACTTGGTTAAGGTGCCATCTGCCAGGTTTCTCCACTGAAAGTTGCAATTTTCCCCTTTATAGTTAATTGATATCTTAGTGGAGACACTTTAAGACTATGCAACTATCCTGTTTCTCCTTAAACGTTTGTCCAGTGATTTTGGCACCCTCTAATGGATCTTGCCTGCAACCTTATTCCTGCCTGCTGGTCAGCCTTTGATTTTTAAAAGATCACTTGTCATTCCTGTTATGGCCAGAAGGTAGCAGTAGCCTAAACTGAATTTGTTGACAAAGTTTTGCTTCAAAGTGGAGGAATGGCCTTTCTATAACTGGAGGATATAGATTCACATTTAATTAGGTTTGCCCCAAAGTTACAAACTGAAGACATTTCTTAGAATATTTTTAGGATAATTTTCTCCCGCAATTTGTAATTTCTCCATAAAGAGACTTAGAGTCAAGCGCCAAACATTGTTTTACAGGAAGAAAACAATTTTAAAAGTTAAAAGAGGCTATTTTTTTTTTTCAGGCTCTGTAAAGGCACCTGCCAAAACAGAAGATCTTATTCAGAGTGTTTTAACAGGTAAATACCACCTTTTTTCCCTATGGAATTAGGCAGCTGAATATTACGCAGGGTAAGTATTTAGAGGGGAGGAGATTTCATCTTTGAAATATAACATCATTAATATTTCTCTTCTAAAGCCACCTACAGATACATCCTACTTCAAGCCATGCTACACAATATAATCACAGAGAAGCAACCATACTTGGCAAATAGGACCCTACTGGAATAAAAAAATAACATAATTTCACAAGATCTATTTTGGAATCAAGGAATAGTTTCATACTGGAAATGTGACCCAGTGAACAGGAATGCAATCTTCCCAAAGTGCCCACAATAAAGCATATTTTAGAAATGCAGAATATGAACTGTTTGTGACCATAGACTACACAGAGTTTAAGAATGATGATACAGTTTGGGAATATTTTATATTTGGTTAATTTCTTAAACTAGTGGGACTAAAATTGGTACAAGCTTTCTTTAACACAATTAGCAGTATGTAGCAGTGTGTAGCATGTTGGCCCAACATACAACAGAAGTGTACACAAAAGACAGCACTATGGATAAGAACCAAAAACTGTAAACAACTTAAATATCCATAAACAGTAGAATGGATACATTGTGGTATAGTCACAGAATAAAATAAGATACAGCTGTAGAAATAAATAAACTGCAGTTACACACAACTACATGATAAAATTCACAGCATAATGTTGAAGAAAAGAGGACAAACACCAAGGAGCACATTCTTTATGATTCCAGCTACACAAAGTTCAAAAACAGGCAAAAGTAATTTGTGTTCTTAGAAACATGGATTTGGATTATACTTAGGGGTGGGAGGGAGGGCTGGAACCGAAAAGAGGGTCTCTGGGGCGCTGATAATATTCTGATTTTGATCTAAGTGGTGGCTACAGAAACCTCTTCACTTTGTGAAAATTGAGAGGGATGTGTATTTATGTTTTCACCAAAATAATACATAAAATATGCATCCAAAAATTACTTTAGGAATGTATGAAAAGAAAACATGTGTTTAAAGATTTAATTCCATGGGAAACAATTCAATGTTCACACATAAAACAAGAGACAGAAGTGTAAATAAGAGCATGATTCCAATATTATTTAAAAATACGCAAATGCATAGATGAAAGGTGGGTGTCTATATCAATATATTAGCAGTGATTATCTCTGGGTGATTTATGAGTGGTATTTGTTTCCTTATATAAATGGGCATTACCTTTATGTTTAAGGACATATTCAAACAATAGCCTTTCATCCACAAGCTTTTTAAAAAATAATACTTTCCGTGGAATTATTTTTAGTCATAGGTTGGTACATCTTGAACCCTGTTGCTAAACTTGCCACAGCTGATGTGCTGCACACCATTTTTAAAGAAGTGAGGTTGAATCTGTCACCAAAACTGCAGCAATTCCTTAGGATTATAAATTTTAATATAATCAGTCATTATGCAACCATAATGAGTCCATCTGGGCCTGAGGGAAACCATTAAATAAATGTACCTGATTCTCTCCCTGGCCTCTTTCTCAAAAGGAATCAAATGTCAGGAGAATAGATGCATTATTAAAAAGGGAAACATATTTCAGTTGCTTAAAGACCTTATCATTTAAGAACATAAATTGTTATTCTGATTTCAATGTTTATCCACTAGATATATCATTTGCTATTCAGGTCTGTTGTTATTCATGGCATATATTATTTCTGAATCTCTTGACAGTTCTAAATATTTATCATAACTTATTTTTGTTTCCAGAAGCAGAAAGTTCACATCAAAGGATGAAAACATGTGAACTATGGCTTAATCTAGGTCTAAATAAAAGATAATTCATTGAATTTAAGGCACCATCCTTTTTAAGGTACCCCACTACTCATGGATGGCCAAGAAAGAAAAGCACCAACAAATTGTGACACTCCATTGACTACACGATGCAGCTTAGTTTTAGAAATGTTAACATATTTTTTAAATGCATATTCTTACAATTGATTAAACAAGTCAGTAAAACACAGACTGTTTTAAAATCAAGCTCTGTCACATTAAATGTTTTCTTGGCATTAAATAAAACACTATGTAGTGATATAAACTACCACCAACCCTTATGGTACCTTTGGGCAAATCACAGCAAAGAAAGACCTTCCCTCACCTTAATGATCTATACTGGAGCAATGTTGTGATAAATATACAAACCTACAATACCTATACTGTGAATAGTGCCCCTTAGAAATGGTGCTGTAGAACCTGTACAATCATTTGTTAAGCCTCTAACAGGCACACTGCCAGAAACTATGTTAAAAACTTTGCATTAATTCTTTTATTTCATCATCACCATAACAACCCTAAAAAGTAGAAATTGTGTGATCTTTAAAGTGGATCCTGTTAGTGCCCACCAAAATCCCCTTTACCATCTGTGACACCCAGCTCCCAGCTGTAGTAAAGTTTGACTCCTAACAGCTCATAGCTTCCTCTGCTTTTGAAAATTGCCCTCATGGAAGGCACACTGATCATGAAGAGGGATTTCTTATCTGATAAATATCTTGCTACTCTGTCGATCATGGAGCATATCTCATTATATCCATTTGAGCTATTTATGACACAATGTCTCTGACAATGCCCTGATACATTTGATGCTCTAGGCATCCAAAATTTATACAAAAGCAGGTGCAGTGCCATTTGCAAACATATTAGCAAACCACAGGGATAGCTGAAGATTGTGCGGGAGATCTTTTATAAAAAAAAGAAAGAAAGAAAGAAAGAAAATTGCCCTCAGCCAAAAGGAAGCCCCATCTCCAGGAGCTGATGCCTCCCTACGACTGACATTCCCAAATAGGCAAAAGGCTGGCTTTCTTGCCTCAAGGTGAGACTAACTCTGTAGTACAGTTCATGCTCCAGAGCTCCCCCTGGGATCAGGCAGAAGCCGGACTCCAGCCAAGGCCACATCCTTGTTTAGCTACTTCTTCTTCTGTATCTGCTGCCCTCACTCCCCTCCTACTGAGAGCCCCCCTTGGTAAATCACATGTACCTGAATCCCTCTCTTGGGCTCTGTTTCTAGGGAACCCAAACTTTTTAAAAAATTATGAGTAAAGAAATTGGGTCTTTGAGAAATGTGGTAACATAGTCACAAAGTTAGCAAGTCATAAAGCCAGCCTGGAGCACACGTTTGACTTCCAAGCTCTGCTCTCAAGATCCAGTGGGCTGGGGTCAGAAAAATACTGCTCAACAGCAACTGCTCTGTCCTCTCAGCCCTTCCAGGCCTCTCAGCTCTCATACCCATTTGTTGCAGAAGTAGAAGCGCAGACAATTGAAGAGCTAAAGCAACAGAAGTCGTTTGTGAAACTTCAAAAGAAGCACTACAAAGAAATGAAAGACCTGGTTAAGAGACACCACAAGAAAACCACTGACCTTATCAAAGAACACACTACAAAATATAATGAAATCCAGAATGACTACTTGCGAAGGAGGGCAGCTTTGGAAAAGACAGCCAAAAAGGATAGTAAGAAAAAGTAAGTTGAAGGGGTAATTTTTGTTTGTTTTATAGTATAAAGGAGGAGAGTCATTTATATGGATTTTCAGTGTTTTTTTTTTTTTTGAATGGACAAACTACAATTAACTTAAATGATTTTTTATTGATGAACGTAAGTGTTGTTTTTGATTATTTGTTATTATAAGAAATGTATTAATAAATATGTATGTATAAATCTTTTCATATATTCCTATTTTCTTAAAATTTTAGAAGTGGGATCCCTAGAT
The DNA here is from genome assembly GCF_028021215.1 of Eschrichtius robustus. Taxonomy (NCBI): domain Eukaryota; kingdom Metazoa; phylum Chordata; class Mammalia; order Artiodactyla; family Eschrichtiidae; genus Eschrichtius; species Eschrichtius robustus. The sequence goes on from NC_090839.1 coordinate 37,730,468, forward strand.
CAATTTAAAGACTTTTCTGTTTCAGTTTGTAACTATCAGCAAGATATGAAAGTGCAAACTGATGGAGAAAAAAGTGATGTCATTAGTATCTTAATTTGCATTTCCTTATTAAGTTGAATTTTTTGGCATATTTATTGTCAATTTATATTTATTCCTTCGCAAATTGTCATATCACAGTCTTTGCTTGATAGTTCTTTTTTATTTATTTATTTATTTATTTATTTATTTATTTATTTATTTATTTTTGGCTGTGTTGGGTCTTCGTTTCTGTGCGAGGGCTTTCTCTAATTGCGGCAAGTGGGGGCCACTCTTCATCGCGGCGCGCGGGCCTCTCACTATTGCGGCCTCTCTTGTTGTGGAGCACAGGCTCCAGACGCACAGGCTCAGTAGTTGTGGCTCACGGGCCTAGTTGCTCCGCGGCATGTGGGATCCTCCCAGACCAGGGCCCGAACCCGTGTCCCCCGGCACTAGCAGGCAGACTCTCAACCACTGCGCCACCACGGAAGCCCCTCTTTTTTTTTTTTTAATTGAAGTTTAGTTGATGGATTTTCAGTGTTTTGCACCACGTTTTGGATCTACACCACTGAAAGAAGGAAAGCCACCCAACTCCCTCCACTCTCTACAGCTTTTGTGTCCTCTCAGCTCACTTTTGCTTGTAGACTGAATTTCTTTATTTGACCAAATTCTGAGACTAGATATGCGGGAAGTCCTACCCTTGAGTTCTAGCCTGTAGGCCCAAGACCAACTGGCTGACTTGCCATATTGCAGCTGCCAATCTGGGGGGTGTGGCATTTTGCTGTGGGCTAGAACCAAGCTGAAGAGGCAACTTGTCTTATTGAAAAGAGAACCTCTACTGCCCTTTGCTGCCCTATCTGAAACCCACAAAGCCCTGTACAGATAATCCTTGTTTGGGGCCTAAGAGTCCCCACAGCCCCATGTACTCAGACCGTGCTGGGGAGAAGCGTTTCTCACACATTCATTCAACCAATATTTATTGAGCGCTTTCTGTGTGCCCTGGGGACACAGCAGTGAACACGACCTACTCAGTTATCACCCCAAAGTGCCTAACATGGTATTGTGGGGAAACTATGTGAGCATAGAAGCTAAGAGTCAGGCAGGCTGTACCACATCCTTCCATCCTTCCCTTCACTTCCTTATTCAATAATCCGATCTTGATGCCAGGTTAAGAGAAAGGTAAGAGGCATTTTTCAGATGCATCTTGTGACATATGATTTAACATGTGCTTGACTTAAAAGCGCGATCAAAACCTAGTACTTGGGTTTTTAAAAGCAGCAAAATCATCATTTTTTAGACCTGGAGCAGCCTTAGAAGCCATCTAGGTGAACTGTTATCACTTCTTCAAGGAGGAATCTGAAAACGAAAGGCTTAACATTTACCCACGGTTACAAAATAGTTCAGGCAAAGCTTGGCCTAAAACTTCTAAATTTTGATCTTAGTGATATGTATGTAGTCATTTGTTTATTCCTGTATTCATTTATTTATGTCATATCCTGCAAACTTCCAGTAGAATATTCAAGTAACTTATCATAGACGACATGTATAAAAATCCTATAAAAATAGAAAAAAAAACCGTACACACATGCATATGCACACAGACTGTCTACCAGTTACCAGATCTGCTGTCCAATACATGAGTCACTAACCACAAACAGTGACTCATTGGAATTGAAATGTGCTTCAAGTATAAAATAACACACCAGAATTCAAAGGCTTCACTAAAAAAAAAAAAAATTTCATATTTTTATATTGATGTATATTGATTTTAATTACATGTTGAAATGATAATATTTTTGATAATCAAGCTATGTAAAATATATTATTAAAATTAATTTCACTCATTTCTTTTTACTTTTTAAGATGACTACTAAAAATTTCAAATCACATATGTGGACAAAAATCAAATATGTGACCCGTGTTGTATTTCGACTGGACAGAAGTAACCATTTAATGTAATTTCTGTCCTTGAACACTAAAGTTAGCTCTTAGCTTCTGAGAAAAGGAAATACGGGTTAGATAATTCTCCTTATCTGATTAAAGGAAACTTGCTTTTCCAAGAGGGACAAACATTTTCCTGGTATTAAATTACAAAAGAATTCATCTCTTGGATCATACACAGGCAACATTAGGCAACAGGGGATAATATCTTCAACCCTGTTTTTGGAGAAGATGCAGAAACATTCGTCCCTTGGTTATTTTTCTTTATTTTCCCTCAAAAAGCAAACAAAAATCCCTAAGCATCTTGTATCAAAAAATACATCAGGAGAAACTTTTCTTCAAGAGGCAAAGACACTGAGGTCTGATTATGTCTGTCCATTTCCCATCCCCCAATGATACACATTAAAATCCTGAAAACTCCTCAGAGTAATAAATGGACATAATGTCCATTATATTCATTTTTTTTTTTTTTGCCAGTGAGATTTTTTTAATCTCACTGATTTTCTTCTTGTTTTGAAAGTATAGTTATTTTTCACAAAATATATTAATATGTAATGGACTTATATTTTCTAATGAATTAATAAATAATTTTTAGATTTATTTTTTATTGAGGTAACATTGGTTTATAACATTATAAGTTTCATATGTACAACGTTATATTAGATCAGTTTCTTATTCAAATATCCATAGTCTCAACTGAGTTTTCACATAATGTGAAGAGTAGATCATTCAAAGATGGTTTCTGTCACACACTGTGTTGTTCTCAGAGCACAGACTTTGCTGTTTTCTAGATGTCTGTACTTGGGTAAGCTGCACTGCTGCTCCCCCATACTGTGTCCTTAGGAAAATTGTCTCACTGAAACTCAATTTCCTCAAATGTAAACAGGAGATGGTCACACCTGCTAGCTGGGTTGTTGTGAAAGCCAGAAGTAAAGCAGAACGTCCCTGGCACCTGCTGAGTGGTCAAGAAATGTTGCCCTGTTGCCTCTGCTATGGTGGTTGTGGCTCACTGAAGCAACACGTTATGTTCTGGCTACACCAACTTCCTGCTACAGCAGATTGTAAATGTATCTCGTGTTCATGCCAAGACAGAGGTCACCCCTCCAATGCTCCTCTCCTCTGATGTTGATAAATAGACTTGTACTCATGCCAAGATGGAGGGCCACATCAGTGCTGCCATGTGATTCTGATGTTTAGAAACCTTTGAGGAAATTCTGCATCCCTTATTTGACAAAATAGGATCCTAACACTAGCTTCTACCAACTGCCTCTCCATGTGGCACCATTGTGTTGGCCTAATTCAAAGAGAAAGTAAGAGGAATTAGCACCAGCTGATTCAAGAAACCTCTTCTACTCGTTCCACTTGGCCGCAAGTGAAAACATGGAGACCGAATCTGATGTGCTGGGTATCTTAGGTGGTTCTTTCTGCAGCGGTTTCCATATAAATGAAAAGAACAGACTTGCTCTTGGTACCCCATTACCAACACTGTCTCTCATTCTATTTGTCCTACAAGAAGTAAGAGCACAAAATTTGAAGGAATCACACCGTATGTTTTAACACAATAATGTTAGTGAGAATTGCTTTGTTTTGATTCAACATTAGTCCTAAACGTCAAAATATCTGTATAATTCTTTATGAATAACTCAAAGAAAGTCCCCCTGCACAGAGTGAGCACTTGATAAATATTTTAGAATGAACCCAATTCATCCTCCTTTCTCTTGGAACCAAAGTGCCATTTTGGGTGGAGATATCAATGAAGTTGGTTCAGCCCCCAAAGAAACTTATTTTAATAACAAATCTTGCTATTAAAAGATGTCAAGAAACAGAACGTGTCAGCTGGGAGTGTTGCTGGCCCGTGACGTCCGCACATGCTCTCTGTTGTCAATCTACACTGCTCAGATGCAAAATTCATCACCTTTTCAACTCCCCCTACAGAATCATCAGTGCAGCAGAGTGTACAGGAGGAATGTAGCTGGAAATTACATTATACATGCCACGTTAAAAAATAAAAAATAAAAGCCTCAAAAAGTCCTTATTAGACATTGTTTTTCCCAAGGGGGGATTGTCATTCTTTCCACCACCACTGCCAGGGCCCCCAGCCTCCTGGCTTTCCTTTTCTGCCACTACCTCTTTCTAGAGCAGCACAAATTTCATCTACTTTCTGTGTTTGGAGACCTTCTGCTGCTAAGCTTGTCCTTGGGGTATCAGCCTCTGTCTCAAGTGGTTTATCGAAATATTTATTTCCAAACAGAGTCTCTAAGAGGGACTCTGGTGTGCAGCCCTCCCTCCACCTTGCTCTGACCTACATATTTTGTGAGTCAAGCTCTGTGTCTCTGCAGATCAGAACCCAGCAGCCCTGACCATGGTTCATCAACAATTGAGCAAGACCTTGCTGCCCTGGATGCCGAAATGACCCAAAAGTCAACAGACTTGAAGGACAAACAACAGCAGCAGCTGCTTAATCTTCGACAAGAACAGTATTATAGCGAAAAATACCAGAAGCGAGAACACATTAAACTGGTAAGCCTGAAAAATGTGATTTCTGTTTCTATAGCTGGAGCCCTCTTTTCTACAGAAAATTTTTGATGCCCTTGGATAACATAACAGGAGACAGCAGCAAGTCTGGCTGGCACTTTCATTTCGCTTCCTGACTGAATAATCTTATTTTGATGCCAGGTTGTAGAGGGAGATAAGAGGCATTTCTCAGATCCATATTGTGACATGTGATTTAACACGTGCTTAACTTAAAAGCAGGATCAAACCCCAGTACTTTGGTTTTAAAAAGCAACAAAATCATCATTTCTTAGAAATGGAAATTGCATAGGCCAAATAGTATCCACCATACTGATATTTTACAAGCCCCACTATTCCAGTATCTTTACTAAGTTCCTCTCTGTTCTCCAATGAAGCTATGTTTTATTATTTTTATTTTCACTAACTCATGTTTGGGCTATAGTAGTTTTTTTGGATTTTTGAAATCATACAAGATAATTACACACTTATCTTTAAGAAAATTAAGAACATGCTGCAAATAAATGTTCACTTTTTATGTAGTAGTGTAGCTTTGCAGTGATACAAAGAGAACTGTACAGTCCACTCTCCTACATTTAGAAAAGTCAGTATTTAAGTGGCCTGTATGGAATGTTGTCTACCCAATTCCTGAGGCTCCCTATGAAAGGAAATGCCATCATCTCCATGAATGATCAGTTTTGTCCTCCAAAATGTTTTCTCAGGAAATGTGACAATCCATTGTTTTTTTAATTGAAATATAGTTGATTTACAATGTTGTGTTAATTTCTGTTGTACAGAAAAGTGATTCAGTCATATATATATATATATATATATATATATTCTTTTTAAAATTCTTTTCCATTATGGTTTATCACAGGATATTGAATATAGTTCCCTGTGCTATACAGTAGGGCCTCGTTGTTTAACCATTCTCTATATAATACTTTTCATCTGCTAATCCCAAACTCCCAATCCTCCCCTTCTCCACCCCTCCTTGTCAACCACAAGTCTGTTCTCTATGTCTGTGAGTGGGTTTTTGTTTCATAGATAGGTTCCTTTGTGTCGTATTTTATTTATTTATTTATTTATTTATTTATTTAATTTATTTATTTTTTAAAAAATATTTTCATTTATGTATTTACTTGGCTGTGCCGGGTCTTAGTTGTGGCATGCGAAATCTTAGTTGCAGCATGTGGGATCTAGTTCCCTGACCAGAGATTGAACCCAGGCCCCCTGCATTGGGAGCACGAAGTCTTAGCCACTGGACCACCAGGGAAGTCCCTGTGTCATATTTTAGATTCCACATATAAGTGATATCATATGGTATTTGTCTTTCTCTTTCTGACTTACTTCACTTGGTATGATAATCTCTAGGTCCATCCATTTTGCTGTAAATAGTGTGATTGCATTCTTTTTATGGCTGAGTAATATTCCATTGTATATATGTACCACATCTTCTTTATACATTCATCTGTCAGTGGACATTTAGGTTGCTTCCATGTCTTGGGTGAATAGCCAATAGCCATCGGCTATGAGCATAGGGGTGCCTGTAATTTTTTGAATTATAGTTTTGTCCAGATATATGCCCAGGAATGGGATTGCTGGATCATATGGCAAGTCTACGTTTACTTTTTTGAGGAACCTCCATACTGTTTCCCATAGTGGCTGCACCAACATACGTTGCATTGGTGTTGATGGCTTGACACAGAGTAGGGACATGAAAAATGTTTGGTGACAGATAAATTAAATGAATCAAGCGATAAAGTAGCCTTGAAAACAAGCTTGTGCCAAAAACAAGTGAGTAAGCTTAACAGAAATTAAAGTAGTGTACCCAGGGGAAATGGGTTCCCAAAGGTGTTTACATGACCTGTTCATTTCATTGCTGAAGTCCTGTCCATATAAGAGAATTCTGAGGCTGTTTCTGCTTATAGGTTGCAAACAGTGGATGGCTTAGTCAAGACTATGTAATAGATGGATCAGGGTATTGCTGTCATTGTAGTACTTGTTCCCAATGACAGTATGCAAATGAGCAGGTCAAAATCACAAGAGGAGCTTATCAAAAATCAGATTCCACTTGGTCAGGTAGTGTCGACTTGAGCATGCACCTGGAGGGCTGGTTAAAACACAGATTGTTGGGCCCTACACTGAATTTCCAATTCAACAGGCCTTGTGTAGGGCTGGCGATGCTGATGCTTCTGGTCCCAGGCCCACACTTTTAGACCCACTGCTCTATACCTAAATGTGAGGCTCAAGGACTTATTTTTAAAAGCTCCATATGCTTTTGATGGGCTGCCTTGTTTGTGAACCACTGAAGTAAGATCAAGCAGTGAAAGAATATGTGGGCAGAGGTCAGGTTTAGTGTAAACCGGGGATTGCCTTGACAGACCTGAGAAAATCCAAGTGAATTTTAATGGGAGATAATAGCTTTGGGAGCTACAACCACTGCCATCTTCCTTTCTCAGTACCCCATCCCTAGGACTCCAGAAAATAATAACAATAATAAAAATTAAAGTAGCAACTGTGTATTGAACACACCCCATGGGGCCATATGCTGTGCTAAACCATTTGCAGAAATTGTCTGATTTAATCCTCACAACACTGGCATTTGGTACTCTTTTCAGCCCATTTCGCAGATTAAAAACTTACAGAGAAATGTAGTGACTTTCCAAAGTTTCCACAACCAGAAAATGGAGTAGTTGGGATTGAACTTGGTCCTCAGACTCTAGAGCTCCTACTTTATAACCATTGTTCAGATGCCTCCTAATTCAGATCTCACGCCAATGTTCTCAGACGACTTCACATCTACTCACACAGAGCACAGAACACACACAAGCCAACTCCTGCATTAGGATGGCTGAGATACCATGCCTCTCTCTTTTTAAACAGCTTTATTTCACATTCCTTGCAATTCATGTATTTAAAGTGTACAGTTTAATGGTTTTTAGTTTATGTATATTCATAAATATGTACAGCCATCACCAATTTTAGAACATTTTCATCACCTCAGAAAGAAACCCTGATTCATTCATTCATCTAGTCAACAAATACTTAATAGACAGCCACTCAGCAAATACTTTTAAATAGTAGAGGATAAAAATTACAATCCTAGCCTTTATGGAGCTTACATTCTAGATGTGGGGGTGAGAGCGTAAACGCAATAAGTTGGTAAAATATGTCAGTTGGTAATAAGGGCTTAGGAAAAACAAATCAATCCCAAGTGGAAAACTAGGGAGTGGGTGTGGGGGAAGGATGAGGAGCGTGGTTTGAAATTTTACATAGAGTAACCAGAGAGGTACTCACTGAGAAGCCAGCATTTGAGTGAGGAGGAGAAGGATGGGCCCATGCCAACATGTGGGGCAAGATTTTCCCAGGGAGAAGGATTAGCAAACACAAACACTCTGGGTTGGGAATGGGCCTGTGTGTTGGAAGAACAGTAGGGTGGCCGTGTTTGAGGAGGACTGTAGGGTCTTAGGTCAGAGAGATGGGACTTCTGGGGCTGGAGACAGATCTCTCAGGTCTTATAGGTCCCTTGTGGCCTCTGTGTTCCACTCAGAGCGCAATGGGAGCCAGTGGAGGGTTCTGAGCGGAGGAGTGATGTGATCTGAGGTACTTTCACAAGGACGGCTCTGGGGCTGAGCTGGGAGTACATGGTGAGGAATGGGGCTCCAGGAAAGTGCCATCCAGAAGCACAGCTCAGAGGAATAGCAGCCTGAGGGTTAGAAGTCCTGGAGTTCTCCCACAGATGACTGAAGTTGACTAACAGGGTCAATGTTACTTCAAAGACGAGGCAATCCGGCCATAATCATCTGAAGTTTCCTCAGAGTGCCAACCTCTGGCAAGATCCATTCCCCAAGGAAAGAAACATGGCAATTCATAAGAGACATGGTAGAATAAGAGGGAAGCCCAGTACTCACAGAACATTCCCGAAACAAGAATTAAGAGTGTGAATTAACAAAGAAGCCCAGACATCCCAGAAAGGCCTTCTGGGAAGAAGGAGGCTTGAGCTTCAGAAATTAGAGGCAGAAATCACAGGCAACAGCTACACAATCTCAAAGTTCTGGGAGGCATACGTGAGGGTGAGCACCACATCAAATCCCACCAGATGGGGACATGGAAAGCTGCGCAACAGATTTTCCCCTGAAGCAGGAAGTTGGCGGGGAACTAGGGAAGACCAAGCTGAACTTATAGGTGGGAAAATCCCACCCGAAGGGCCAGTGGAGCAGGAGAGCTGGCAGAACTGCCACTCGAGGTGACAATCTCAGAACATGTGTCTCTGCCTCCTTTTCCCCAAGAAGGAATGAATGTGTCCACAATGAAAGCTTGAAAGTGTTTTCAGAAACATACATATACATCCAAGCCAGCCTGGCCCTTTCAAGCCAAATATAAGCAACCTACTCAAAATGCTCCATCCTTCGCCACTGTGATTGTGGACTTGGGTTTAGATAAAGTTCCAGTGCCCTTGAACATACCTGTATGGGCCTTTGTTAAGAAGGCTAAGACCCAAACACCTGGAATTTAGAACCACACAGAGTTTATTTTATGGCCATTTCAGGGCATCCACAACTTACACTACATGCCTTTAGCTAACATGTGGCAGAACTTTCTATCAACCCCATTTGTAATAACTACAAATTGTTCTGCCAGGAAGTCTTTTGACTGAAAGGCACCTAGAAGTGTCAGTTCTATCTTTGGTTGTGGTTCTGAATTACAAACAGGCCTCTTAGGCTAAATTAGACAAGTGGAAGTGTAATTAAAAAGCATGTAGGCCCCAGGTAAAAAGGAGTATTTGGGTGATGCGGAAAATTAGGCAGAAGATATTTTATCTCCCAAAATTGCTTTGGGAATTAAATGCAAATGTGAACCCACAGTTCAAGGATTGAGAAAGAAACCATGGCATCAATAAACTCCCTGCCAAATGTGCATTACAACTTAATATCTGCCAAACCCTCTGATAGACACTGGAGGTAAAGATGAGGAAGGCGTGGTCAGCACATGCACAGGGAGCATGTACTACAGTCATTAATACCATGTGATAAATGAAACCATAGACAGCTATCAGCAAACTGCTATGGAGACACAGATGTGGGAACAATTTGCCTAACCACAGAAATTAATAAACACCAAGAGAATATTTTTGAGATAACTTTTCATGTTATCATAGGAGGTGTCAAATGCACACCAAGCTTCATAGACTCTATAGCTGAAAGGACTCAAAGGACTTGTTCTATCTGTCTAAATAAGAATCATCATCTTTAAAACTCTACATCCAAGCAGCTCTGCAGCCTAGTTACTCAAAGTGTGGTCCCCAAATCACCTGAGAGCCAGCCTGTTAGACCTGCAGAGTCTCAGGTCCCACCCCAGACCTGCTAAATCACAATTCGCATTTTGATAGGAGTCACAGGTCACGTGTTCCACATTCACATTGAAGAATCAGGTTTTAGAGCCATTGATTCTCATCTCTGTTCAAAATGCATTTTAAAATAAGTGTAAATTTCCTCTTGGTTGAAATAGGAAATACATCGTACTCTCCACTCTTCATAGCTTGACCGTCAAGCTGGATGGTTATCTCTTGGTGACAAAGGCAGAGGTCCTATGGAAATCACTCCTGTGATTTCCTGCCTGTGTTCATTATAGAAGGAAACCGTTACTTTCAGTTAAGTGTGAGTGAAAATAAAGATGTAGTTTCCCCAACCCCACTGAAGTCCTTGCACCCCCTGAAACCTCTTCATAGATATCTTGGGGGTCTGTGGAGCCCAGTGAAGGATCTCTGTTCCAGGAAAGAGCTCTATGGTTGGGGAATCTACTCTAACTTACCTGTTTTTCATCAACTGCCATAGATTGACCCTGGGTATTGTCATACCATTAGGGTAAGGTCTTAATTTTAAATGTGAGTTTGGTAAGTGATAGAAATTCTTAGGGGGTCCCTCTGAGGGCTCTCGATCACTCTCAGAATCAACCCCAACATCACGTTCAAGGCTCAACATCCACTGCCTAGGGAGAGGAGGTTTTGTGGTGACATCCATGGGGTCGCTTCTCAGTTGCCACAGGGTTTGACCCGCCATTTTGTCGTCTCTCTTCTTTCTCCTTTTCAGTGGCGTCAAGAAAAGATTTCCTCATTCTCTCTCACAGCACCATACTCTTTATCCACTGCAGAGGCTTGTTTTGTTTTGCTTTACTTCCTACCTTTTCTCCTCTTTCTCGTATTTTGTCTCCCACGTGTTCCAAGCCCATTCATTTCTCCTTTCCTTCACATAGACCTTAATGGTTGGGATTCTTCTTATACATCCTCCTGCCTGTCCCACCAGCAATCATTCCTGGGCCTCAAACCAACACTAGTACCTGTTGAGCTGAGTGCCCCCAATTCCCTGCCAATCCTGGGGAATGAAGGTTGTGTTTCACAGTGAAAGCTCTGGGTGGGTACTGACCAGCTACTAATGGAATGGCCCATCAGATGCGAGTGGTGATGAGTGAGGGTCTGGAGTCAAATGTCCTCATTTCTGGCCACTGCTCCCCCAGAGTAGCTGTGTGACCACTCAGAATTTCTGTTTTCTCATCTTTCCAATGAAGATAAGAATAATCCTCACTTTGTTGAACTGTAAGGAGGAATAATGAGATAATGTGCACAAATCATTGTTTTTAATGAAAGCCGCCCCCCCCTCCACTTTTTTTCTTACAATACATGAATTGGCTAGGAAATCTTGAGTTCGAATATAAATGTGTATTTGCAGTTTTTGACGTCCTGCTACAGCCTGAGGGTGCTCACCATCTTCCTTTTTGATGATTTCTATTAGCACCATTTGCTGCTGCAGCCTGTCTGAGAGCCAACCTTGAATTTTCTCACTTCTATGGTCGCTCAGCTGAAGTATATGTGCCAGGAGTAATTGCAGTGTCAGGAAGTAACTAACTCTACGGTAGTGTGATCTGTCTTCCTCCAATATTCTGACTTTAATGCAGGATCATCTTTCTTGAGAAATAAATGATTTAGCTTTTCTGAAAACTTTACATTCTCTACCAAACAAGAAATGACAAATAATACAAGACTTTAGTAATGAAATAAAGAATGAAACAATTTGTCAAAATGTGTTCTTATTTGTTAATTTTCCTAATCATCATTGGGTAACCCTAATAGGATTGATTTGTTCTAGAGATAGATAGATAGATATGTATATATAGATAGAAATGATATTTATCTTCATTTTTATTGATTTAATCATGATCAAAAATGAGCATATGTGGGCAGAAAACCTAAATAGACATTTCTCCAAAGAAGATATACAGATTGCCAACAAACACATGAAAGAATGCTCAACATCATTAATCATTAAAGAAATGCAAATCAAAACTACAATATGATATCATCTCATACCGGTCAGAATGGCCATCATCAAAAAATCTACAAACAATAAATGCTGAAGAGGGTGTGGAGAAAAGGGAACCCTCTTGCCCTGTTGGTGGGAATGTAAATTGATACAGCCACTATGGAGAACAGTATGAAGACTCTTTAAAAAACTAAAAATAGAACTACCATATGACCCAGCAATCCCACTACTGGGCATATACCCTGAGAAAACCATAATTCAAAAAGAGTCATGTACCACAATGCTCATTGCAGCTCTATTTACAATAGCCAGGACATGGAAGCAACCTAAGTGTCCATTGACAGATGAATGGATAAAGAAGATGTGGCACATATATACAATGGAATATTACTCAGCCATATACGAAACAAAATTGAGTTATTTGTATTGAGGTGGATGGACCCAGAGTCTGTCATACAGAGTGAAGTAAGTCAGAAAGAGAAAAACAAATACCGGATGCTAACACATATGTATGGAATCTAAAAAAAAAAAAAGGTGGTGAAGAACCTAAGGGCAAGATGGGAATAAAGTCACAGACCTACTAGAGAATGGACTTGAGGACACGGGGAGGGGAAGGGTAAGCTGGGACAAAGTGAGAGAGTGGTAGTGTACACATACACTACCAAATGTAAAATAGATAGCTAGTGGGAAGCAGTCACATAGCACAGGGAGATCAGCTCGGTGCTTTGTGACCAGCTAGAAGAGTGGGATAGGGAGGGTGGGAGGGAGGGAGATGCAAGAGGGAAGAGATATGGGAACATATGTATATGTATAACTGATTCACTTTGTTGTAAAGCAGAAACTAACACACCATTGTAAAGCAATTATACTCCAATAAAAATGTTTTTTAAAAAAAATGAGCATATGTCCATGTGTGTATTGCCCATTTGTATTCCTTTTTTCTACAAACTGTTTATATCCGTTGCCTACTTTTCTGTTGGATTGTCTTGTTCTTTTGACCCACAGAGTTTATGCTATCTTTTAGTTTATTATTTTTGGGAGGTTGGGCAATTTAGAGAGCATAAAATATGCTTATATAATTGTTTAAGTCAAAGTTATTGAAGGCCTACTGTGGTCCTCATACTGGTGGGGGGATTCCTGTGGACCAAGCCAAATGTTGTCTCTGCCCTCAAGGGCTTACTGTGGTTAAGAACACAGGTTGTGAAGTCAGATGGACCTAGTAATAGTATACCCATCTTTATCCATTAGCTTTGTTGCATAACAAATGCCTCAAAACTTATTGCCTTAAAACAACAACTATTTACTTAGCTCATGTTTCTATGTGTAGCAATATGAGCTTGACTCAACTGAATGGATCTTCTAGTCCTGGCTGGGCTTATTCATGTGTCTGTGGTTCAGTTGCCAGTTACTTAGAGGCTCTGCTCCTGAAGGTTGGCTGACTGTCAACTGGTCAAGGCAGATAACTGATACACATCTCTCGTCATCCAGCAAGGCTAGCCTGCGCTTGTCCATGTGGAAGTTTGAAAGGACTCCAAATGAGAGCAAAGAGAAGTAGGTAAAGTCTCGACAGATCTTACAATTTCTTCCTCCAAGCAAGTCGTAAGACTTGCCTGGATACAAGTGATAGGGAAATAGACTCTATCTCTTGTTTAGAGGAACCACAAGTCACATTGCAAAGAGAGTGAATGCAGGGAATGGTGGAGAATTAGGCCTTTTTTTTTTTTTTTTTTTTGCAAAAATCAACACATAGCCCTCAGAGTTTGGATGTGAGATTCAATAAAATAATCCATGGAAACTTAACACAGTGCCTAGAACACAGTCATCATTCTTTACCAAAGGACAATTTGTACAGGATTTAAAGTGAGGAGACATGACTTTCACTTTTAGTTACATAACTTTAGCTAAATCATTTCACCTCTTTGAGTGTTTGTATCCTTGTTTCTAAATAAAAATTTGTACAAGAGTGCTTGTAAAGTTTCCCTCTAACTATAATGCTAGTTTCACTTTGTTTATAGAATGCAGAGATGATTCAACTCTCAGATCTATTAAAATGGTAATTAAGGATTTCAGTTTAAAGCAATAAAAAAATCTTGTTTTTACTTTTGTGTGCACATAGTATGTCTTAGTATATTTTTTGTGTTAATTGATAACTATTTAGGTAAGATTGAGGGAAAAGAGTCAGTAAACAGAACCAATCCCCAAAGGCAAAGAAAATAATAGTTTTGACTTGCATCAACTTAAAGAAGCTTAAAGAACAGAAGAAATTCTGCTGAAGGGAAAATTCCAAAATAGAATTCACAAGTCTGACAATTTAGTTTGTGCCCTCTGGAATTACAAGACTCATTGCACTCCATCTGGTAAGTGAGAGATGCTTGAAACGATACGTTTTGCATTAAGGAAAAAAGAAGCTGACACGCTGTGCTACTTATCTTCATGGGCAGCTCTTCTGGTTCTAGCTTTCAAACAGACTATTGAAATATTAATCCCTTGATGTATTGCACTATTTCAGTTACAAACCGCAGGACAAATCATGTCTCTTTTAGTCAGGTCTCCTTTCTTAATTATTTGAAAACCTCCTGTTTGAACAGTATAGTTATTTTCCCACATCTGAGTGATAAGCAATATTTATTTCATCTATTCTAAATTAAATGGTCTTGATATCTTTCAGAATTATGAAGCCTGATCCTAAAATTTTGGTGGTTTGGATTTTTGTTTCCAATTGGTTTAATCAGATATAATGATCTCAACTAACTTGATCCTATACAACCATTTTCTCATTTTCTTTTAATTTAATCAAAAATCCATAATTGTGTCATATGTGATACTACACCAACTTTTCAAAAACTCTTACGAGTAACTTCATTAACCTTTTATAATTACAAAGGGGTAATTCTTTGCCTGTTATAAATTTGTACTTAAAGCTATATATGAATCATTTTAAGTGAAACTTCTCTTATCATAAAAATGAATTCCATTTATCATTAAAATAAATATTTCATGGCCATAAATATCTACTTTTTATGATTATCAGGACATTTTAAAATCATCATTGAATTTTTTAAAAAATTTAAAAACTTTAAAAACACACATAAATATAATTTTACAATTTTGCTATATTTTACTAATCAGGAAACAAGGCCCAAGAATTAAGATGGCAAAACCCAGGCATCATCTAAGATGATAAAACACCTTTACTAGAGCTTCGTTTATCAAATTTCTTGATTTTTTTTTTTAAGGTTTGAAGATATTTCCGGTTGATAGCCTTATAAAAGGATACCAGAAATATCATTCAAGGGAGTATGCTACATTGACCCATTTATATTTCCCAGAAAGCTAAGAAGCTGACATTTACTTTGGCATATTTTAAAAGTGAAAAACAATTTTAAATGCTGTAGATTCATTGGGCCAACTTATTGACATTGACTAGGAGTCATGCTCAGATTTTCACTTTCATTTATTGCTTTGCCCAGCAAGTAAAAAGAAAATTTCAAGGATTCTTTAAACCTTTAGATTCAAATAAGCAGCTATAAATTCTGTTTAGATATGGGAATTTAAAAAGAAATGAATTTCATAGGTATGAAAGACTATCTCAGAAAAGAATCAAGGTGGTTGGTCTTTTAGCCCAAGACTTTCTGCTGCTTCTGAGAAAGAAGTGAGCTGGTTGGGAACATGAGCTCCACCTGGACAGGACTTGTCTGCCGACTCCCAGTTGGACCATCAATACACAGTATCCAGCACATCATAGGTGCTCAGTAAATATTGGTGAAATGAATGAATGAATATTTTTCAATTTGAATGGACAGGAAACATGCCATTATAAAAATCCACCTAGTTTTTAAATTATCAGTAATGCGTTTAATCAGTAGATCATTTCTTAGTTTAGAAGCATCATAAATTAATTCTTTGTAGAAGAAAAACAAGCAATTTATGGTGAAAACTCAGAGTGGATGCTTTGACTAGCAGAAAAGAGGGTGCTATCTTCTCCACTTATGAGTGAAGGGAGAAGGAAGATGAGTTTGCCTGAAGTATGTACACTCTACACTTGGCTCTTTGCACATTTTCCCAAATTGTCCTTCTTAGAAGAGGCTCTAAACATGACAATTTCTGTCCACATATTTTTTTATCCCTTTTAAGTTAGAGTCAAGGAATTAGTCTCTTCCTTGGAAACCACTCCCTCACCCTCAAATGACTAAACCAAGTGAAATTCAGCATGGAGCTGAGAACAAGCATGAAGTTATATTCCCCAGAGCTTTTCTTTTTCATTCCATAAAAGGTTTGGAACATTTAACTAGGAGAGTTGTCATGAGTGGTAAACAAACAAGCAAAATAATTGAAATGTCTATTCCTTTGGGCCAGAAAAAGAAGTCATATTAAAAGTTAAAATTAAATGTTGTTTACTGCATTTCAGTTTACCATGTACTCTCGACTTTTTTCCCCCTAGGAATTCTAAACTAATTTTTTGTTCTTTTCTATCTTCAGTGAGTCTTGCGGCTAATATATGATTGAACGGTTCTTTGAGTAGAGCCTGTCTGCTAATAAATACACCAAAGTGAGAGTACCCTTAGGTCAGTTAAAAGGCACTTCAATTATTGTGTGAAAAATCCCTCTTCTGGGTCCGATTTTCACACCTCATGAAATAGAAACCCTGGACCCAATGCTCACAGGTTCTTTCATCTTATTTGGGGATTAAGGAGTAAAATTTTTTATTTTTGTTTTTGTCGGGATTCCCTAGGTTACAAGTGACAGAAACCTATATTGGACTAACTTAGACAAGAATAGTATATACTAGAAAAGTACATAGGGGAAGGTCATGTAAGGGAGGGTTGACCATCCACACAGGAGAAGGGAAGGGATAAAGAGACGCCTACCAGAAACCACTCACAGCACTTCCTATGTTTGTCTGTCTCTGTCTCTCTCCCTTTCTCTCCTAATTTTCTCTGCATGTCAGTATTATTTTTGTCCAAAGCAGCACACAGGCTTCCCCTTGTCAGAAAATATAGGCATCAACCCCTTCCAAGTTATATTTCTTTCGCTAATGACAGGTTGGTAAAATCTTGGGGCAAGCCTTGTTAGTGTGATATGATTGGCCAAGCTTGCAACCTTAGACCAATCACCTATGGCTAGAGACAGGGTATGACTGGTCCTACTTGGATCTATGCCTCCCCAGACCAGTTACCTTGGCACAGGGATGGGCGTAAAGAACACAGCAGCTCCATGGAAACCACATTAGGCACAGAGCCAGTTCTCAGAAAGCAGAGGAAGGTCTTTCTGAAGTAGTGTTGGGTAGAGAAAACTATAGTTGAGGCCCACACTCTCTCTTTCTAGGGTAAGAAAGAGATAAATTATTAATGCCTATATGTAATCTCATTGCCAGTTTAATGTGAGTCTGACAATAGTGGCATATTATTAACAAAGTCATAATATTAATCACTCTGCCTCCTGGACTTTAAGCAGAGGAAGTTTAAATGAAAACAGTAAATGCTTTAAGGGCAGAATTTTAGTAAGAGTGATCTTTTGAAAATAGCTGAAAAAGGCAGAATGTTACAGGGAGGGGTCTGTTGTATGTGAGAGTTGGGGAGATCAAGGGGAGCTGAGCAGAGTGGAAGAACATTTGTCATATTAAACACAGAGATATTGTCCTTTTTTAAACACGTTTGGGATTCTATGGAGACACTATTTTCATTAGTTTCATGCAAAAGCCACATTAAAAAAAAAAAACACATACCTGGATTTCACAATAAGGCATTTGTTCTTAAAGGAACAAAACTTAGCTTGTTAAATATCAAAATTATGTAGTTTAAGAAGTATTTTCAATAAGACAGCCCATGGCTTGGACATGATACACCATAACCAACACCAAGGTCCAGGTCAATGTGGTTCTTAAACTTAACAGATTTGATTCACAATAATTTTTGAGTGCCTATTTTATGTAGAGCCTGGTGTCCAAAAAACCATATTAAGAAAGGATGCATTAGTGGCATCCTTTTTGAGAGCAATAATAATGTACATACACACAAAGACAAATATGTATAAGTGATATAGAAAAAGCCAGTGAAGGACTAAGGACTAGAGTTATCTGGGCAATCAAAGGGCAATCACCAGTGGCTGGTTTAAAAAGGAAAGGGGCATAGACAAGGGGAGACACTGGCTGGTGCCTACTCCCTTATCAGGAGTTGAGCAGCACAGTCCAATGGAATTTCTGCAACCATGGGAATGCCCTACCTCTGTGCTGTCTCTCATTCAAATGGGAATATCATCCAGGTGGAAAAATAACATGAGAAAAAGTATAGAAGCAGGTATGTGCCCAGACAGTCTTAGAGTAAAATACTGCCTAGTTTATTGAGTATGCTGAATGCTAATCAGGAAAGGAAATTTAGAGCTGGAGTGTAATGTATTTGAAGATAGAGAGCCAGTTAATGCTCGGGAGATACAAAAAATACTATTTGAGATGGAGCAGAAGGACTAAGGAGAGACTGAGGGCAGGGAGAGAATACTTGCCAAGTCCAGACAGGAGTTAATGAGGTTCTACACCAGAGCGCTGTTAACACAAAGCCAAGAGATAACATGGTGACAAGAGAAATGAACAATTCTCCAGGACTCAACAGATGGGGAAAGCACCCAAGAGGGCAGTCAAATGTAATGCACACTTTTAACCTGAGTGATGATACTTAATGGGAAAATACGATGACTTGCCTTCTGTGAAAGATGTTGAGATGCTGGTGAGCCTCAGCTAGAGATGGTCAAAGGCAGTTGATGCAGAAACGAACTGAAGCACTTAAAAGAATCAGAGAAGAGTGACTGTGGGAATTGCTGGAGATACTGTAAATGAAGGAAAGAGAGCTTCTTATGAGAGTGGTTGGCAGCTGGCATCCTTTCAAAAGGATAAAGTCACGATTCCCAAACCATGTGCCACGTCACTCTTAGGCACCGCACTGAACTCACAGGGGCATTGTGGGATATTTTATGTTTTTGAAGGAAACAGAGCAACATCTGTTGGATTCTGTGCAAAGTACTACTATTAAGTTATTTGGACCTAACCATTTAATAAATAAATGGAACTGTTCCTTTATTTCTTTTGGCCTAGGGGGTGCCTTGAAAAAATTACTGAGATCTTAAGGATACAATGAGCTAAGAAAACTTATGAATCTCTAGAATAATAAAAGTTCAGTCCTGAGACATGGCCAGTGAGTTTAGTAACAAAAAAGTTTTTGTAATCTTAAAGCAAAATCAGGTAAATGCTGGTAGTTGGAATGGAAAAGGTGGTGGGGTTGAAGACTGTGGCAGTGGGGCATTGCAGCTGTGGAAGCAGCCGTTGGTCTTCCATTTTAGGGATGGAAAGGAAAGGAAGGTCAAAGGTGGAACAAAAGTTCAGGGTTCTGGGAGGATAAGAAAATAGAGATGTGTTTTTAGGCAAAGGGAATGAATGTATCCAGTGCAGAAGAAAGTTTGAGACAAGAAAGTGAAATGGTGATCCTTCCACAGGGAGAAGAAGATGGGACAAAAAGCAAAGGAAAACCTTCCTCTGGGAAGGAAGGGTAAGGAAACCAAGCTAAGAACCTATGACCTGGTTTATTAGGAATCCCACACGTGTCTTCTCTTCCAGCTTTCACAACCACCCCAGGAAGGAAACATTATCCCTGTCTCAGAGGTGAGGAAGCTGAGTCTGGGGTAATGAAGACAATGCAGATAAAGTTCTGCAGCTCTTTTGAGACAGAAAAGAGGGAATTTGAGAGGGTGCCTTAGAGACTGGGAGGCTTAAACAACGAATATTTATTTCTGACAGTTCTGAAGGCTGAGAAGTCCAAAATTAAGGCACCAGTAGATTTGGCGTCTGGTGAGAGCCCACTTCCCAGTTTATAGAGAGCTTTCTTCTAACTGTGTCCTCACATGGTGGAAGGGGTGAGAAAGCTCTTGTGGTTTCTTTTACAATTATGGGTACTAATCCCATTCATGAGGGCTCCACCCTCATGACCTAATCACCCAAAGGTCCCACATTCTAATACCATTACACTGGGGTTCAGGATTTCAATATATTTATTTTGGGGGAACACAAACATTCAGTGCATAACAGAGGGCTTCTTCTAAACTGTCTCCATCTTCCCCAATAACGTGCACATGAATTTCTTAGGAATCTTGTTAAAACGCAGATTTTTGTTTAGTCCATTGGGTCAGGCCCTGAGAATTTGCATTTCTGCTGTGTTCCCTGGTAATGCCAATGCTGCTGGCTCCTGGACCATATTTTGAGTAGCAAGATCTAGAAAGCCAACTCATCAGCTCAGTGTTTCTAGAATGATACCAGGTCTTTAGTAGGCATTTGATAAATATTTGTTGAATTGTGGCTAACTTGAATGGTTTAGATAAAGGTGTGTGCTCTGGGAGCAAAGGAGGTGGGAATTAGTTCCGAGAAGAATAAAAAACAAGTGAAGATGGTGCAAGGGAGGGGCAAAAAGGAAGGCCAGGGGATGCAGCAGACAGGAAACTTTTGCAGAACCTTGAGGGAAGTTGGTGCTGGCAGTTGTGTGGGGGCTGAAAACAAATGGAAATAAAACTCAGAATCAAGTGGGTAGAAGGGCTGGGAGATCTCAAGCTCAGTGGCTTCATTGCCTGGATGTTGATGTTGCTGAGGAAGAGGGCAGGAGTGGGGAGGAAAGCTATAAATGTGAACAGATGCTGCCATAATCAAGAAACGATTCTGGACTAGGGTGAATGATGGAGATGAGAACACGGAAATAGAAGCATGAATGTCACTGAATTCAGAAGTGTTGCTGGGAGACCTAGCAGTGGCTATAGAAGGAGGGCGAGCTCACTGAGACTCCCTAAATCTGGCAAAGAATCCACATCATCTGAGGAGATTTTGAAAACACTGATTCCCAGGCCCTACCCCTAGACATGTGGAGTCCATAGGCCTAGGAACAGGTCCTGGAATGTGTATTTTTAAGAAGTTGCTCACAAGGGATTCTGACGTTGCCGCCAAGATTGGGGCTCCCCTGATAACCCTCTGTAACTCCTTAGGCTGAACGGCGGAGGAGAAAGGTCTTCTGGGGAGGCGAAGGCCCTGTGTGTACCCCTCAGCTAGAATAGAGGTGCTGCGGGAATCCTCAAGGAAATGGCCAGAGTCTTTGCACAGCGGGATTTTAAATCTAGACGGTTTGATAAATGGCATTACTAAACTGCAGTATTTCATGATTTCTTTAATTGTGACAGTCATGATCAGGCAACCTCTTTTGAATGATTTTCAGTGATTTCAAATAGGCTTTCTGCTGGCCCAAGCTCCAGTTATATTTGTTCAGATTTAATCCACTTCACAGATGAGTGCATCAAATTTCATGTTAATGTCAAGTTAATGTGGATTCTTTATGGTAATTCTGTGAGAGAATTTCTCCCTCGATTTCTTTTATTCTCTTAGATAAGAAGAGGTTTTTAAAACAATTTCTAAAATCACAACAAAAGGCAGCTTGGGAGAGTGGTGAAGGCCACAAGCTGCGGAGGCTGATTTATCTGGGTTTGTACCCAGCTCTGCCAAGTACCACCAAGTACGCGAGCCCAGAACTTGAGTCCCGTGCGTCAGTATCTTCATATGTAAAATGAGGACAATAGCTCTTACCTCACAGGACAATTCTTAGGATTGAATAAGTTAATACATTTAAAACTCTTCAAACTATGCCTGGCATGTGTAAATTACCAATGAAAGTTTGCTAGTGTTATGATTATATTGCCTTGGTACTATCATAGCTACCATACTGGTTAACTCAGTCTGCTGTATCTGAGAATCTCCATCTCTGGGGAACAGAATGGACCTTTCATAGGAAGCCCACACCATCTATTTGATGCTCCAGTAGGAAGGGTTGAGTCCAGTTGCTATTGCTGCCTGAGCAATGGCAGAAGGTTCTGTAAGTTCTTCATGTAGAATAAAGAAAGAGAAGTGACTGGAGGGCACAATTACCCTCACATAATTGACAAGCATTTATTGAACACCTACTGAAGGCTAGAAATTGTGTGGAGGGTTGAGGATATGAAAACACAGTCACTGCCCTCTTGAAGCTTGGTCTGATAAGAAAATAGATGCGAGACAATAAAAGAATTGCTATCATGGCAATGTATTCAAAATTCAAAATGGTAGCACAGAAGAGAATTTCCAATGTTCTTTGGAAGTTACCCACACAGGACACAAACATCAGTTTCTAAGATGGGTAACTCATGTCATTCTTGAAGCAATTAAACAAGGAATGGAAGCTGGAAACCAAGAATTATAATTTACCGTTGATTACATCTTACATTTGTATCACACTCAGTTTTATTTTAAGCTTCATAGTACCTCCAAGATATAAAGGCATTGATTATCTCATTTATAACCAAGAAAATGTAGGTTCAGAAAATATAGGCTCCATGACAAAAGTCATAGTTGTAGTGAGTCATAGAGTGGGGATTGGTACCTGGGTCCACACGGTTCGTTGTCTTTGCACTTGGCAAAGACAAGCTGCAGTAACTAACCCAATAATTTAAGAAATCCTGTTTAATTAGCAACAGATAAGAAGAAGAATTTCATATTAAAACCTAGATAATGTAATGGTTGAAAATTATGTCCTTATTGCCTATGTAAGATGTCTGATGATTTTAACTATTGTTTTTTGTTTTTTAAAAAAATTAATCTATTTATTTATTTATTTTTGGCTCCATTGGGTCTTCATTGCTGTGTGCGGGCTTTCTCTAGTTGTGGCTAGTGGGAGCTACTCTTCATTGCGGTGTGTGGGCTTCTCATCGCGGTGGCTTCTCTTGTTGTGGAGCATGGGGTCTAGGCGTGTGGGCTTCAGTAGTTGTGGCTCACGGGCTCCAGGGTGCAGGCTCAGTAGCTATGGTGCACGGGCTTAGTTGCTCCACGCATGTGGGATCTTCCCGGACTAGGGCTCGAACCCGTGTCCCCTGCACTGGCAGGCGGATTCCTAGCTGCTGCGCCACCAGGGAAGTCCCTTAACTATTGTTAAACATCAGATTTTCTAACCTCAGATACTGTTATTTGATGTGGAGGGAGAGGAAGGGAAAAGGTGCTTTGTTTGTGATAATGTAAAATAGCCAACTTGCATTTTCTTTCCTCAGCTTATTCAAAAATTGACAGATGTTGCTGAAGAATGTCAGAATAATCAGTTAAAGAAGCTTAAAGAAATTTGTGAGAAGTAAGCCTTCATTCTCATTACAATGTATTTGTGTATGTAAATGTATTAAACACCAATTGCTATTTTCTTGACCATTTTTCCCTTTTACTTCCATTTTGCCTTCAGAGAGAAGAAGGAATTAAAGAAGAAAATGGATAAAAAGAGGCAGGAGAAGATAACAGAAGCTAAATCCAAAGACAAAAGCCAAATGGAAGAGTAAGTAGAAAGAACCCCCTTTCTCCCATCTTTTACCTGGGGATTATTCTATAGCAGAATAACAGCTTCCAATCATACAAAGACGCATCTGTGAAATTTCTCCTCTAATTAACCTTTTTGAAGATCCCTTTTATAAGGTTTTTCATAGTGAACTCAAAGAGCAGTTCAATAAAGGATTGAGGTGCCCACAGGGCCTGTAGGTAAAGGCTGAGTAAAAACCCAGCCTAAGGGAAAGGCTAAATCTTCACTTCTGATATTGTCAGACAACCCTCCTGGCATTTAGTGAAAACAGAGCTTGTGCCTTGGGTGGAACCTGACCTTTGTTCACAGCTGGCAGATTGGTACCTTCCTTGCAGCAGTAAGAATGATGTTGAGAGTTCTGTAAACTTTCATCTGGAAGCCTGAGGTTCCCATGTTTGTCGATGATGGATGAGTTCATATAATGATCTCTTTGTCATTTGCTTTCAGGGAAAAGACAGAGATGATCCGGTCATACATCCAGGAGGTAGTGCAGTACATCAAGAGGGTATGTCATGCCGATGAATCTCTCTCTCTTTTGCAAACCATGTATGAATGTTTGATAAATACCATGTGAGCCTATGGAGAGAAAAGCCATGCTTCATTGTAACTCTTTTTCACCAACACCCAGCAGAGCTACTTCCCAGAGCAGCCAGTCTGTAATCAGTGTTTCTGCAAGTTTAATTGCAAACCTCTATGTAGAAAGGTTCATCTGAAGATAGACGTTAAGAATCATTTCTAGAGTCAGGAACCCAGAAACATGATGTCAAGGGGACCTTCCGCAAAAGAACCTTTAGTTGTCACCAATGGTAGCGAGGTGGCAACCTCCAAAGGTTTTTCATTAATTTTTAAATTGGTATTATGGACATTTTCAAACATTAACAAAAATATGAGAATGGTATAATCCATTGATCACCTCACTCCCACCCCCTGTGTACCCATCACCCAGCTTTAATACTTGCAGTCTCCTACCCTTATAAGGTCAGTTCTTGACCAGGATATGAAATAAACATATGCCACAGATCTGAAAAGCTTTTTTTTTTTTCTGAAAACATTCACTTGAATGTTTAGATGAAAATGACTTTCTTTGTAACTTTCTTATAGTTAGAAGAGGCACAAAGTAAACGGCAAGAAAAACTCGTAGAGAAACACAAAGAGATACGTCAGCAGATCCTGGACGAAAAGCCCAAGGTAAACTGAACGGAATAATAATACACAGTGATTTCATTTTCTTTCCATTTAATTAGAATAAAACCTCCCTAGTTCAGGTATGTCTCACACAGTCTCAGACCAGTTCTTGCATGTGAAACTCATGTAACTTTCTCAATGATGGTAAAAATCTTGATAACAATATTCAGTAAGCACTCATCACCGGTCATCTTTAAAAATTGCAAATGCATGAAACCCAGATCCTGAGATTTGGTTTCAGTTGGTCTGGGATGTAGCTCAGGCATGGATATTTTTAAAGCACACCTCCCCCCCCCACCACTACCACCTCCCCACCAGGAAAGAGAGAAATTAGACAAGTTTCTTCAGCTCTAAATAGATGATGTAATATTGTAATGGCAGACTCTGTCCAGCAGAGGATGTCTTGTACCAAAGTCACCCTGGTTTTTAATCTAACAAAATATTTTCATAAACCAGAAAAAAACAAACGTTTTTTCCCCCATTATAATAGTTTATTGGGGCTCCACTTTAAAATTACCTTATGCTTATTTGGTCAAAATCAATCATTCCATGAATATTAACTTTAAACCTACTGAATATCTGTAAATCAAATACTTTCAGGTTAGCATAATCTCAGTTTTAGATCATTCTATCCATTTTGATTCATCATTGAATATTTTTCTGTTGTGAAAAACGTGCTTTTCAGTTTTCCTGTTCTTCAATCTGTAGTTTAAAATATCTACTCTAAAAGACACTGGTATTACATTTCTGCAAAGATCAAATGTTAGTTTTGTTTCATTGTATAGTCTGTTCAATATACTTCTTATAGATTGCTTGTGGCTAATTTAAAATATATTTTTTGTGGTTGTTTCTGCTCTTATTTATTGGGCAGAACATTTATTTAATATTTTTAACACAAAGTTTTTAGGCTTGGGAATATAGATTCTCAAACAGTAGTGAAAATCTAAGAATTAATAATTATTGAGATATGCTGCTCATTTTTATGTTTTTTATATAAATAAAAATTATGTTTTTAATTTTTATATAAAAAATACATGTTTTTTATGTTTTTTTATAAATACAATTTAAATATTCTTAGCCACCCTCTCAAGTTGATTATGCATTAGTAAGGTAGAGTACATTTTAACATAATTTTAGACTTTGCAGTATTTTCCATTTAGGATTGATTTTTTTTTAAATGCTCAAATGTTTGGAGCCAAAGATCCAGGTTTGACTGAAATTTCAGAAACACCTTAAGAATAATGAGTGATATATTCAAATACATACATTTTCAATCCATGTTGTCTGAATTTCAATTTGTCATTACTTTGTACACTGGTATGGTATACTTAACTTATGGTTGATATTTCATAATCCAATTTTTATATTTCTAAAACATCTCTCTTGGAAAATATTGTTACTCCCACACAGTTTTGTTTTGTTTTCATTTTTGTCCAAAAATATCAACTACTTTACTCATAAATAAAATGTAATCACAAATGTGTTTAAATTACATAAATCTCAGTATAAATAACCCTACAAAGATTTTATGTTACTGCTCTAGCTCACCATGATTAAAATCAAATTTAGTAGTAAATTTCTTCATTGGATATAACCAAACATTAGAAGAACTAATAACTGTTGGATAGTTTATCAGTCAGTGTGTATTCAACAGCAGCTTTACAGAAAACCCAATTAAAACTGGCTTAAGCAATAATATCATTTAGTAAGTCACATTACTGGGAGTTCAGAGGTATTGAAACTTGAAGAATAGTTAATTTAGTGGTTCAATAACCTCATCAAGAATCAGGGTATTTTTCAGAATTTCCACAGTGTTATCTCAGTTTATTGCCTTTCATCCCCAGGCTGTAAACCCACAGTCATAAGACGGCTGCCTTAGCTCCATGCATCATAACCTTACAGAAAACTATTCAAAGCCAGAAAAAGGAGTGTCTTCATCTTGTAACTGATTATAGGTTTGAGGAAAACTTTCCTAAATCTCCTCAACAGACCTCCCCTCATTGGCTAGAATTGTGTCCATGTCCATTCCTAAACCAATTATGAGCATAAGAATGTAATTTTCATGATTGGCTTAGAGTAATTAAGACTTACTCAAAAGGGTAGAGGGATTTCACCTTCTCCTCAATTCCACGATCACCAGGTACCTGAACAAAACTGATGTTTTCTTATCAAAAAAATAGAGGAGAGATAATAGTTGGATAGGTAATTAACAGTGTGCACCCTACCATATGTATAGCAATTTTCCATTTCTTTTTTGGCCCCTGAGAAAGAGATCTGAAGTGTTTCTATGAATTTTTAGTCATTCTGTTGCCTTTATTTTTGACTGTAAATAGGTACCACAATGATTTCTCTTTGCTTTTCACCCATGAGGCTGCTTTTAATGACCATCTTATTGTGTCTGGATTTGAAGGTTGCCCTTGAAGATTGTTGGTTCCACGTCAAACTAAAGCATTTATTGAGAGGTTTTCTTCAGGGCCTAAAAATTTTGTGCTTTGGAACCATGACTTTAATAATATAATAAGAAACCATGACTGTTAATATTGTAAGACACAGTGGCTAATAAAGGGAAATGACCGTGACCAGAAAGAGCAATAATAAACAGTGGAATAAAACAATAAGATCACGTGTAGGTCATGTGGAGAAAGACCAAAACACGGGATGGCAAACTGAGCAAATGAAAGGCCAGGCCAGCAGAGCAGTTATCTGTGCTCCTATAATTACTGGATGTGGACCAGAAATAGAACAGCACTGGCTTTGAAATAATCCCTCTTCACATCAGTATTGGAGTAGCCTTTGAAGCCTGACATAGATATGAGGGAAATTAACAAAAGTAGAAACAAAATAGAAAGAGGAGCCACTCAAGGAAATGAATGACCAGAAGTATCTATAAAAGAGGTTAACTGAGTGAGTTCCATTCAGTCAGAAGGATGAGAAGACAGGGTGATTTTATTTCATCTAGAAATTTATGAACTGTTCCATCACTCAGTGTTGGACAAGGAAATTGAGTTGACACTGTAGTAGGTAATATTAAAGATAGTTGCAGTCTTCATATGAAGAGGAAAGCATGCCAAACTTTGCCAGAAGTAGCCGAGGGGAATAGAGTTCCTCCTTCAAGTGTTTTTTAGGTGGGATAAGCAGTTTTCAACTAGAAACCAAGAAAGGCTAATCTTTCACTTATGGCAAAAACATACACTATATGGCATCATGTCTCTTCCCATTCATCAGTGTCTTTCACCTTACTGTCGATTATAACATTTACTTCCTCTTTATCCACTTATTCTAACTAATGTGATCATGTGTTTTATGTTCCTAACCTCCTCTTAAACAGGGAGGGTGCTCTTTTTCCATTCCTGTTTTCTCCTAGTGTCACTATTTGCAGTTGTCCTGAACCCCAATCACAATCTGTGTGATTTTCCAAGCATTTGGTAACCAAACAACTTGTTTGTTTAAAAGTGAACAAACAAGTATAAAAAATTTTTTTAAACAAAGAAATTTGACAATCCAATTGGTGAAAGACAATAGTTCTTCAGTGGCAAGGAGTTCTGGCTAGATTTAGAGCAAGTTAACAGATGTAGATTAATTGAAAGAGTAGCTTTTTACTCAACCATACTTATGATCTGGAAGCATCAACTCAAGTTCCAAACGTTTTTACCATCATGCTACAGAACAGAACAATGTGCCTCAATCCAAACCAGGTTAAAAGTCCATTTCATTTACACGCATGGATGAAGAACTTCCATCCTGCTGGTCTGTATTTGGTAGGGGACCAAATTAGGCCAGCCCCACAATGTGAAAGTTTTTGTGTAGAGTCCATTTTTCCCATTGAAAAAGAGATTCAGTGAGTCTTTTCCTTTTGTATGTAATTTTTAAAGGAGTTGAAGAAATTGGAAGTAGGTGATCCTTAGAGGCAACTTATACAATAGATAAACATTTTGGCTCTCAATTTGACATAAAATTATGTCGTGCATTCCCGTACATAAGTCCCACTGAAATTTATAAAGTCCTTAAAAGAGAATACTCAGCTCCTTTTCAGTAGAGTTCTAAATCCTGGAGAAATGTTCAGCTGTATGTTTCTTAGCAGTGAGATATTTGATTCAGTCCCTGAATGTATGCTGTTTTCAGCTTTGTTCAAAGCTATGAAATCCATAGCTTCAGAGTTCTTAAGATGAACGCAATAAACTCTAACCAGTCTTTCAACTCAGTGACATAATTGGTTTCCTTGGGATTTCCATACCTGGGTTTGCCAAAGCCAATAGGAAAGGGTTTATGTGTACAAATGGTGTTAGAAAAAACTGAAGGACCCAACTGCCACTGCAAAGAAAAACACCTTTTGTGGTTGTGTTCAACTCGGAATTGATTCATTATAAAAAGGACGTTCTGCCTTTTTCCTGAACACTTCAAAGAGATTTATTTTAACATGTTGAAACATCGTTAATCAGGAGTTGCCCTGAATCTGCTGCGATTATTCCAATGTCTATTGATCACTTTGCAGCTACGGGCTCTCATTACAAGAAGAATCATCTTTTGAGGGGACTTTTTAATGAACCGTCTCCATAACCTCGTAAAACAGTCGATAAATGTGTAATTTACTTTTTCTCTGACACTTAATTTGTCTTTGATGCTTCTTAGCACACAGGTTTTCTGTTTTAATATAGCTCATCAGCAAGAGAGAATACCAAGAAGCTTTAGGGCATTTTAATTTCTACCCAAAAAACATTTCATCATGTAGCTACTGGCTTTATTTTTTCCTCCACCAGGGGAATATAGACTGATCTTCCTCCTTTCCCTGCCTACATCTTTGTAACAGGATGAGTGACTCATCCCTCTGCATGAAGTTAGTCTTGTCAGACCCACCGCTGGGTCCTGAGACAACCCTAAATGCAGCTATTTCAGTCCTGCCTTCCCAGTGCTCAGGGAGAAAGAGACTACCTTGGAGATTTAAAGTAGATGCTTCTCTTTTCCGTGATTCATTTGTGCCTCCTCTAATCCTCTGCTGCTTGATGGGGAAATGTGCATTCTCCCTGCCAGCAACCATTGGACCCTCTCTTAAAAGCCAGACCAAAGAGTGCTAACTGGCTGCTTACCTGTTATGTTTTACTCTTTGTCAAGGCTTGGCTGACCTAGCCAGTGGTTTGCTTTTTTGCTTGTGTGTGTGTGTGTGTGTGTGTGTGTGTGTGAAAGAAATTTCCTTCTCCTTTGTTTCAGTGTGAAGAATTGCCTTTTAAAAAATATATAGTCATTCACTATTTTCTTGAAAATAAAACTTAGACATGCTTGATTTCCTTCGGGCAATACTCAAATATTAAAACAGTTTTTTAACTCCATTTTTCTCCTCTTGATTTATTTTCGAAATTTACTTTAATTCTATAGATTTCTAAACCCATAAGACATTATTATTCTATGTTATACAGGCAGTGTTCATTCACCAGCTTCTTAGCTGGATATTCTTTCTTGTGTCTCAGATCATCCATTTGGGATCATTATCTTCTACATCCTTTGGAAGTTCCTTTTATACAGTCTACTGGTGGTAAACTCCTTGGGTTTTTTGGTTTGTTTGTTTTCATTTCTTTCTGAAAAATGTCTTTATTTTACCTTTATTCTGGAATGATATTTTCACTGGGTATAAAATTTTAGGTTGGCAGCTATTTTCTTTTAGCACATTGAAGATGAGATTCTACTGTCCTCTGGTCTCTTTTGTTACTGAGAAGCTAATTGTGAGTCTTAGTGTAATTCTTTTGGTGATAACTTGTATTTTTCCTCCTTTGCTTGCATTTAGAATTTTTTCTTATGTTTTATGCAAATTTCTATAATGTATCTAAATATGCATTTGAGGTGGCTGGATGGATAGCTTTCATCAGTTCTGTAAAAACTCAGCTATTATGTCAGCAAATTGGCTTCCATCACACTTTCTAAAAATTTCCTTCCATCACATTATTTACATATAAAATAAAATGGACCTTCTTATTCTATCTCCTCTTTTAACTCATTCTAGTATACTCCATCTTTTTGTCTCCCTATGGTACCTGTGGACAATTTTCTTTCTGACCTTTATTCTAATTCCCTAATTCTTTGTTTATACTGCTACTTCACTTATCCACTGAGTTAATTATATATACCTTTTGTATTTTATGTAATTCTAGAAGTTCTATTTGGTTTATTTTCAAATCTACAATTTGTGTGTCTGGCCTATAGTAAGGAAATTTTCCTGTGAGATTCCTCATTCCTGGCCAGCCACAGGCTATGAATCTTGTCCTCATCCTAGAAGGCTGTCAAAAGATGAATTCAAAATATCCAGCATTAGCAAAAGCCCCTCAGGACAAAAGCAGCTTCCCTGCCTGTTACCTGTCTAGGTTTGATGTTCCTTGGAGTTTGAGCGTGATCATTCTTTAAATTTTTGTGATTCTTAGTTTCTTTAAATAATATAGTTTTTAATATCAAGTTCATCTTTTCTAGTTGTTTTCAGTGAGAAAGATGGCCCAAATAACCTAACCAGCCATTAACAGAAATATAAAATTCCCACATAGTGTTTCTAAAATGTTTGATTTAGTATCAGTTTGGACATCATTTGAACATCTGTATCAGTCAGGGTTCAACCAGAGAAGCAGAGCCAGTAGCAGATTATGTGTGTGTGTTACAGGGAATTGGCTCATGTAATTGTGGGGGCAGGCTATGAAATCTCCACAAGGCCATCTCTCCATCTAATGCTGGACCCTGGCAGGCAGGCAGGCAGGCAGTCTGGAAGAGAGGACCATGCATGGGCTTGGCAACTAGGATAACCTGCAGAAGCTGAAATTCTGTCACAGAGCTGAATACACACACACACACACACACACACACACACATAAACGCACCTGACCCAGGAGTCAGAAAAACTAAAGGAAGACCCAAGGAGAAGGAAACGTGATTACAGGCCCAGTTGCTGCTGCACCCCAACAAGACAAGTCAACAGATCAGCAATAGTGCATGTGTATTACAAAGTGGCTGCTGCCTCTCTCATCAGCCCTACAATTCTTGGGAGAGTCTTCCTTGTAACCCACTCTAACTGGGAACATACAGGAAGGAAACCCTGGCATATGTCCAGCCTAGCCAAGTTGGCACACTACAAAATCATCACACTATTATTTTTAAATCAGAAATTTTCTTATTAATTTTTTTTTCTTTTTAAAAATTAGATTATATGATTACAGGGATCCAACATGGAAACAAATCTCTAGAGTGGAGAGGAGGCTGCTCCTTAGGCCTGCAGGGCATTCCCCAGGCTGCTTCATGGATTTCTGTTATCTGTTGGTCCCTGCAAGACAACTGAGTTTGAGATTTAAATAGAATTGGAACTGAGATTCCCATGGATGCCATTGATTCCTCCCCCTTTTCTCCATCCCATTAACTTTCTTTCCCCTTCTTTTGTCTTTATTTTCCTTTGCTAAAGATGAGAAAATATGGGAGTATGGTGATGGGCGTATTGGATGGAGGGGAGGGGATCCAAAGACAATCCCCACAACCTGCTAGAGTAGCCAATGTTTGTGTTGATGGAGTTGAGTCTTCCCAACAAGCACTGAGTTTAGCATCAGGGATAGGATGAGATGGACTTCAATCTCACTGACTTTCATCTGCCTTCCTACCATAAAATGGAAGTCCACAACCATGGATAGCCCTCAAAACCTTTGGGATTTACTTCTGTTTCTACTCCGTGTGCCTGTCATTGTGCACAATTTATATGAATTTTACCAACACGCATTAGATGTTTTGTTCCAAATGTATCTCTAGTTTGCTTTTAAACCCCTGCTTTGGTATAACCAGCATAACAAAAATAGTCAAACACATTATTAAATGTAAAAATTTAATTGATCTCAGGAAACCACTATCTGATTTTTCTATGACCCTCAACATTTTAAGGGGAAGAATGTCCAAACTCAAACCAAGAAATATTTACCTGTGGAATATCTAAAGAGGAAATGTATTAGTGCTTTGAAATATTTGATGAAGCAGTATGTGGAGACTAGAGAAAAGTCTAATGCAAAAGGGCATATGCTGATGAAAGTTTCAGTTCAAAATAGGAAAGCAATTTCTCAGAGCAAGAGTCAGTTTCTCTATTTTCCATGTATTATGCCTAAAGCCAAATTAATGTAACAAATCTACCACTTAGAGTCCTGATTATACATTTTCTGTCAACAAAAATCAATTGACACAAGCTTCTGCATTTATTATAATCATTTGCTGAGGATAATCTTTGAATTTGACAGGAATTTGAATTTGTAGCTGAAACCAAGACAAATAATATTTTAATATTTCAAAGAGTTTTATCAATAGAATTGCTTTTATCTTTTGCTAATATTTATGATAGAATAGTAAATAGTTCATCACATTTCTGATAGTTTAGATAGATTCTCCACTACATATTCTCTATGGCCATTTCACACACACACACACACACACACACAAACACACAACTTGATACACTTGGGGGGAATCTTAGAGTGTTTAACCATTTGGGCATCAAAATAGATTTTGACCTAGCTAATCATGCTAGTATATGGAAAATCATATCTAAGATAGTAGCCAGCAGAATGTACATGTTTTTCTGTGACATACAGAAAACAGGAAATATGTTAACTTCTAGCTTTAGTTGAAAAGGATTTCACTAGGTTTTGGGAAATACAAAATGAGCTGTTTTAATTCTTAAATTTTTTACAGGGGTCTTTGTTTTCAATGGAATCAAAACAACCCTAGGACTTGCAAAATATTATGAAGCAGTTAGGACATCTTTATAATTGTTAAGCTGCCAACTGCAGGTAAACCATCCTAGCCAAAGCCACCGCCATCTCTCACCTGGATTTCTAAATAGCCTCCTAAGGGGTCTTCCTGCTTCCACATGTGGCCACTCACAATCAATTCCCAAGGTGGCAGCCAGAGTCATCCTTTGAGAACATAAATCAGACCACTCCTCTCTTCAAGACCCTTCCATGGCTCCCATATTTCTCAGAATAAAAGTCTGCAAGGTCTGACATGATCTGACCCCACTCAGCTGCAGCCCCTCTTTATCTCCTCATTGACCTATTCTCTGCTCAGGCCATCCTGGGCTCCCTGCTGGGCCCCAACAAGCCAGGACAGTGCCACCTTGGGCTATTGCACAGACTCTTTCCTCTGCCCGAAATGTTCATTGCCCAAGTGTATGCTTGGGCAACTCTCTCCTGTCTTTCAAGTCTTTGCTCAAATCTGTCTTCTCAAAAAGGCCTTCCATGACCACTATTAAGTTTACACCACCCTCCACCACTCTCCCATCCCTGGCATCTCCTTTCCCTTTTATTCTGCTCTACTTTCTGGTGTTTATAGCATTTGTTGCCTCTCATTAGGTCATTGAATTCTTTCTTAAGTGTGTCACTCAGCGTTGGTCCCTCCCCATTAGAATGTAAGCTCCATGATAGCAGGGGCTTTGACTGTTTTGTTCACTGGTGCTCTTGAGTTCTAAGCATCCAGGAACAAGGCCTGGCTCGTAGTTGGTGTTCAATACATATTTTTTGAATGAAACATGTCGAGGGCTAACAAAACTAATTTTGTGTGTTAAAAAATAGTTCTCTCTCTTGGAGAGAGAAAAGTAAAGCCATTAAGCTCAGACTCATTGGGCTGCATTGTTCAACTGCTGTCCTTGACTGAGTGCAGTCTTTTCTCAGGTTTCTTGACAGTAGTGGGATTTTGTGGAGAATTTCTCAAAAGTAGTAGTTGTGATCATATTTAACATCTAATTCCTACAAAGGTAGAGAAGAACCAAAGAGAATTCAATTGCCAATTCCATTGCATTTGTGATGGGAAATGTTGAAGTAGATAAAGGAGCTTGAGGTTTTAAATCTCCATTCTAAAAGGCACTCCAAGAGAACTCCCAGACAGATAATTTGAAACAGAAGATGACTCAGAAATCAGTTTCAATGTCACAAAAATGACAGCCTCCCTTTTTTTCCACACAGGGGGACGGTTCCTCCTCATTCTTGTCGGAAACTTGCCATGAGGATCCCTCTGTTTCCCCCAACTTTACTCCCCCCAACCCTCAAGCTCTCAAGTGATGACCAGTGAGACCGGTGTCCTTCCGGCCAGGTAGGACAGGATGGGAGGGGTCGCTTTTGAGAGAAGGGTGGCGTGTAGCCATCCAGTTTACAGGCATCGTGGACTTGCTCCTTTGTTCTTCACCCCCCCTCTCTTTACATTCCCATCTTTTTCCTGCTATAGTTCGGGTGGGTGATGCGTCCCTCATCTTTACGTGCCTTCCTCGGGTATTTATTGCTTCACCATTGTTCTCTCTCCTCCTTACATAAATTCCATTCTTCCATATTTTCTTCTTCTTCATTTGTTTTTTGTTTCTCTCTTTGCTGAACTGGCTTCCCCTTTGACCTTGATCTTTCTCTCTTACACTCACACTATTATTTCCACTTCTGAAACATTAAAAAAATTCCTCCTTCTCACAGTACTGGTTTCCAATCTTACTACCTTAAAATCCAGTGGGATTAAATTAACTCTCAGGGAGTCTTCTTGACTCACTCCACTCAATTTACCACACCCTTCCTTTTAAAACTACAGTAAAAGTCATTGCATTCCTACACGGTATTTTGAGTTAAGGGGATAGCTCAGGAGTTCCTGATTCTCTAGAATCAAGAGCTCTTGAAAATATCTAACCAATAGGGATGCTTGGGCCAGGGGCTGCTGGCTAGAGCAAATTGAAGCTTGAAAATTAAAGACGACTTTAACTTGCTAGAGGAAATACATCATGAAATCTATTGGATTCCTTTGCTAATAAGAAAACTGGACTATGCCATTGCAATGGGTGTATATTTCAGGGAGAAAAGAGGCTTTATAGTGATTATAAAAAAAAAAAAAAAAAAAAAAACTTCTGATATATGAAAACAGGGTTGTAGTGAGATTTATAATGTTTTTGTCTTCAAGCACTTGTTGACTTGTGAAGCAGTGCAGGTCAGAAACATGTTGAAGAATTAGTGAAAACAACAATTTTACTGAGAAAGAGGTGTAAATTCTTTCTTATCCTTTATATCAATTGCCACATACAGTGATGCTCTAGCTCAATTATTTTCATTTTGAATGAAAAAATGAATTACCTGCAGATCCTATGAAAATACAGATTCTGATTCAGGAGGTCTGGATGGCACCTGAGATTTGTATTTCTGACTCGCTCCCAGGGAATGTCCTGGATGCCACATCTCCAGGGACCACATTTGACTAGCAAGGATCTAGTACATTCCTTCCTCCCGGCTGGAGCACCTGGAAGGAAAAGCTTTAAGCTGCCTTCATGGTGTTTTATTGTATTTTAATTTTTTTTGCCTAATTAAGAGCCTGACCCTTTGATATCTTTTTATTTTGCACTATTGATTGTTATACTAGAAAGAGAAGCAGAGAATGTCATTTGAGAGCTAAGACACGCCCTTAGCTTTTAGCTATGAATTCTGTCCATGTCCTCCCAGCGGTGATGATCTCGTCCCTGTGATGACCTTGTGATAAAACTCACATTGGAAGGTGGGGTGGAGGAGGGGCGAGTACTATCAATTTCCCCAGGAAGATGTCAGGGGGACCTTGAAGATGTCTTCCTCATTGGGCTATCAATGTTTAGGCTACCTTTTAAGTCATCCATTATAAGCATCATCGGATTGTGTTTTGTTGCACTTGCTGTTCCCGTCCTGGTATTTTTGAGAGTTACTGTGAAACATTTAACAACCCAGGTAGAGTATTGAATTCTCTCAGAAGAGGTAAATGACAGTGGAGCTCAGACACATGACTTGGGTTTTGTCTTTCAAAACAAATGCAATAGAGACGTAAAGGTTACATTTGTGTCACTGTACTCCATCAGGCTTGTGATGGCTGGTTCACAACTTGTTTTCCGTTCAGAATGTCAACTGACCTTCTTACTTAGCAAAAAATTATTTTCAAAAGAGATAGATATTCCCACAATACCTGGACATTATAAAAAATTCTTTAGTCACATAGTTAGTTTGACCCCTTTAGCTTCCCACATATAAAAAGACAACATAAAAATAAACCAATTTCACATTTTCCATGGAAAAATAGGTCTCATTGCTAAAATAGAAAAAAAATTGCACTATTTTGTATTTGAAAAAGAACAAAATATTCTTCTTTTATAGCAGTGTAAGGAAAGTATATTTCATACCAAATTTAATATTTCCCCAAAGGTTCCTTCCACACCTTAAACATCTCCATTGATAGACTAAAGCTGAAAACAAAATGAATGAATAAAATGTAATTGCACATAAAGCCATCGCACGTTTGTCAGGAAATAATGAGTTTTTACTATAAAATTGATTATAAGAATACTCATCATATAAATACTTGAAATTTCACATTTTTTAATTTGTGAATGCAAACCTTCAGGGATGAAAATATATTCCTTGTTATCAACTAAAGATAAATAGGTGAAGCTGAACAGCTTAGTCATACTTTTAACTCTGGTAACTTCTATTTTTTAATAAATACAAATTACTGTAGAGCAAGATTTAAAAAAAAACAAAAAGGGATGTTTGCTCATTGTGCATATGTATTAACCTTTAGGTAAAGAGCTATAAAATGACCAATTAAAAAAATAATGGTAATAAAAATAAATAAATTAATTAAATAAAATGACCAATTTCTAAAAATGCTAATGGTATAGCTTTGGAGAATCATAAATTTATGTCAAGTATTAAGTGCTTGCTTTATTCTAAACTATACCTATTTCAATAGGGAGTACAAATGCATGAAAACCACAGTTCCTACAATCTGTAAAACAAATAAAGAGCAATTCAAGGCCATAGAAGGACATTAACATTTTTTCCTGACACTTAAATAATAAAAACAAGAACAACTAGCATTTACTGAGCACTTACTATGTTGACAAGCACCTTCTATGCACATTACATGTGTCATCTTATTCTTGCCATTGTGCAGTTGAGGGAACTAAAGTTTTTAAAGGTTAATTACTTTACTAAAGTCATACAAGAAGTGCCAAACCTTGGAGATCCCATGTTTTGTATCCTTCAGTTTTCTCAGTAAATATCAGAAGCTATGATTTTGTGATCTAGTTGTCAGGGGTGTGAGATCACTTTCTCACATTTCGTGGGCAGGCAAGCAATAAGGGTCCACCGTCTGTGCCTCAGTACACTCATATGTAGAGTGGAGAGACTCCCAGCCTCTCTGTTGAAGGAAGCAGGTCTCTGAGTGGTGAGAAGGGGTAGACACCTGTCACATATAACAAAGCCTGTTTCGTTTGCTGGTGGCACACCCCGGCCTCCACAAGATCATGACCAAATCTTGCCAAGGATTTAGCCCCCAAACTGGTCACAGGAGCAAAGGAATTAACCATCATGGGCAGGATGTTCAAGTTTCTCAAAATCGCTTGTTTTTAACAAACATCTGGGAGAAGAACATCTCCTAGGACTAGATGTTAGAAAACTTCCAGCCCAGTGAAAACAGACCTCACCTCCAGGAAATCTGTACTTGAAAGGTGGGCAGCTATTTTCTGTGTTCACTGCATCCAGCGGGAAAGCACTGCCAAGCAGAGGAGGAACTCTGAGGTGCGGTGGTGCCTGCATGGGTGGGTTCAAAGGATTTGACACAACC
Organism: Eschrichtius robustus; assembly: GCF_028021215.1. Classification (NCBI taxonomy): domain Eukaryota; kingdom Metazoa; phylum Chordata; class Mammalia; order Artiodactyla; family Eschrichtiidae; genus Eschrichtius; species Eschrichtius robustus. Next base: position 37,768,434 of record NC_090839.1, read on the forward strand.
TTCTTCCCTAGCTGCTTAACATGCACTGCTCCCCTGTGTGAAGCATTGGGATTGAGGTCAGACACCCTCACCTCCTCCCAACCTTGACTTGCCTTCTCCCCTCACATCTCCACTCACAGGCACCCAGCTTACATGTACATGCTGAGCTCAACCAGAGACCCAGTGGGCTTTCTTCCCTTGAGATCCCCTTCCCTCCACATTTTCTCTCCACATTCTCCCCTCTTAAATCCTTCTCTTCCTCCAGGTCTAGAAGAGCATCCTTGTTAACTAACACCTACTTCTCCCACTTGAAAAGTCCTGTCCTGGATTATGAGAAAGAAGTTTGGGTCCACACTAGGCTCTGTGCCATGGTCTATATGTATTTGTTAAGGAATTATTTTTATGGCTTTTGTTTTTTCATTCAAAGAATATTTACTCAGCCCTACTATTTACCCTGAGGTTACTAGAAAATCCAAAGGAACATTTGGAAAAGCAACATCTCCTTTTAGATTGTATCTACGTCTCAGTTAAAGCACAGAAAGGGGCTTCTCCAGAGCATGTGACAGATGACCCTGTTCTCCTTTTGCTCTGGAGTTAGAGTGAGGAGAACTGCTTTGGACTAAATTGTGAAAGATTTAAGCAAGAAACAAAAGTTTCCGAGAGGTAGAAAATCTAAATACCTAAAGGGATTCCCAAGGGTTATTCTGTGTCTCTTTGAAGATCTTTAATTGTGGCAACAAAGAGGCTGTCTGCAAGCAGAGAGTTGTGTACCGACTGGGTGACCTTTTTATGATCTCCTTTAGTCCATGAAGAATACGGTTAATTAAACTCAGAAGTTTGCCACTAAAATAATAGGTATGAGATCCAGAGAATTCAAGGTGTTGGAGGACTCATTAAATAAGGTTGCATAAATATCATGCTGAAAGATTTAATGAGTCCATAGGGTCAGTTATAGAACAATGGAGCATAGATGACCTAGAAAAAATAAATTAGAATCGATATTGTGCTTCTGAGTTAACAACTATAGATTGCTATATGAACACCTGAGAGAGAAATTCTATAATTATATCTTAATGCTGCATGTTGGTTTTCTCATCCCAGGGAAAATGAAAATTGCTCAGTTTTCTTTTACTTGTCAGTAATAAAAATAAAATTTTATATGTGTGTTCATTTCTGTGGTCTCTAGGAACCATGAATGCTTAAGTAGCTACAACTAGATAAATAGTGTTAATTTTTTCCTTTAATTCAACTAATATTTATTGAATGCTACTGCATAGCAGGCACTAGGCTGCATGCTGGGGAAATAAAAGGATGTAAAAAGATGCAACCTTGGGCTTCCCTGGTGGCGCAGTGGTTGAGAATCTGCCTGCCAATGCAGGGGACATGGGTACAAGCCCGGGTCTGGGAAGATCCCACATGCCACAGAGCAACTAGGCCTGTGAGCCACAACTACTGAGCCTGCGCGTCTGGAGCCTGTGCTCCGCTACAAGAGACGCCACGATGGTGAGAGACCCGCACACCGCGATGAAGAGTGGCCCCCGCTTGCCACAACTAGAGAAAGCCCTCGCACAGAAACGAAGACCCAACACAGCCAAAAATAAAAATAAATTAAAAAAAAAAAAAAAGATGCAACCTTACCAACCCCCCACCTCAAATTACTGTCTAGGGCAACCCTGTCAATAGAACTTTCTGCAGTGATGGAAATGTTCCATGTCTGAGAGTCCAGTGCAGTAGCCACAGGTAGTTATTTAGTATTTGAAATGTGATTAGTGCAACTGAGGAATTGAATATTTAATTTCATTTAAATTTAAGCATAACAGTGGTATGGCTAACATATGGGCAGCCCAGGAAGATAAGATGCTGAATCTAAATTTCTAATGTATGATCTACCTTTCTACAAAGGATTTGTGTTGGGACCAAACACTATGATCATTATTATAATAGAGCTCTTTACAGGGGAGGAAGGGCTGACTCTTCTTGGGGAAACCAAGGAAAGCTTCCCAGAGCTGGTAACCTTTGACCTACAGGAGGAAGTGGAAGTTTATCCAGCAGAGGAGCAGGTAGGAAGGAATTCCTCATGACATTGTGACAAAGCCCGAGGTGCAAGGATCACATTACTGCTGCAGAATTGCATGTAATTTCATAATTCACATGTTGTATTAGTTAGTCTGTGCTTTCATCACAAAATATCTCCAACTGGGTGGCCTGAACAAGAGAAAATTATTTTCTCACAGTTGTGCAGTCAGAAGTCCAAGATCAATGTGCCAGCAGGGTGGTTTCTGTGAGGCTTCTCGCTTCCTGGCAGGTGGTGCCTTCTTGCTGTGTCCTTACATGGCCTTTGACCTGCAGTCATGCACAGAGAGGGAGAGAGAGACAGAAACTCTGGTGTATCTTCCTCTTCCTATAAGGACACCAGTTCTATCAGATTAGGGCCCCACCCTTATGACCTCATTTAACCTCCTTAAAGGTTCCATCTCCAAAAACAGTCACATACAGTGAGGCTTAAACATATGAATTTTGAGGGGACACAATTCAGTTCATAAAACATGTTTCAATAAGCAAATATCTTTTTCTTTTTCTTTCTTTTTCCCTAGAAAAGGAGACATATACCTCACACTTAGCTCACACACATATGTAGAAAACTATCACCTACTGATCTATCATCCAATGATTTTTTTTTTTTTAACATCTTTACTGAAGTATAATTGCCTTACAATGGTGTGTTAGCTTCTGCTTTATAACAAAGTGAATCAGTTATACATATACAATATGTTCCCATTTCTCTTCCCTCTTGCATCTCCCTCCCTCCCACCCTCCCCATCCCACCCCTCTAGGTGGTCACAAAGCACCGAGCTGATCTCCCTGTGCTATGCGGCTGCTTCCCACTAGTTATCTATTTTACATTTGGTAGTGTATATATGTCCATGACACTCTCTTACCCTGTCACATCTCACCCCACCCCCTCCCCATATCCTCAAGTCCATTCTCTAGTAGGTCTGTGTCTTTATTCCCGTCTTGCCACTAGGTTCTTCATGACCTTTTTTTTTTTTTTTTCCTTAGATTCCGTATATATGTGTTAGCATACTGTATTTGTTTTTCTCTTTCTGACTTACTTCACTCTGTATGACAGACTCTAACTCCATCCACCTCATTACAAATACCTCCATTTCATTTCTTTTTATGGCTGAGTAATATTCCATTGTCTATATGTGCCAAATCTTCTTTATCCATTCATCTGTCGATGGACATTTAGGTTGCTTCCATGTCCTGGCTATTGTAAATAGAGCTGCAATGAACATTTTGGTACATGACTCTTTTTGACCTATGGTTTTCTCAGGGTATATGCCCAGTATTGGGATTGCTGGGTCGTATGGTAGTTCTATTTGTAGTTTTTTAAGGAACCTCCATACTGTTCTCCATAGTGGCTGTATCAATTTACATTCCCACCAACAGTGCAAGAGGGTTCCCTTTCCTCCACACCCTCTCCAGCATTTATTGTTTCTAGATTTTTTGATGATGGCCATTCTGACCGGTGTGAGATGATATCTCATTGTAGTTTTGATTTGCATTTCTCTAATGATTAATGATGTTGAGCATTCTTTCATGTGTCTGTAGGCCATCTGTATATCTTCTTTGGAGAAATGTCTATTTAGGTCTTCTGCCCATTTTTGGATTGGGTTGTTGGTTTTTTTGTTATTGAGCTGCATGAGCTGCTTGTAAATCTTGGAGATTAATCCTTTGTCAGTTGCTTCATTTGCAAATATTTCCTCCCATTCTGAGGGTTGTCTTTTGGTCTTGTTTATGGTTTCCTTTGCTGTGCAAAAGCTTTTAAGTTTCATTAGGTCCCATTTGTTTATTTGTGTTCTTATTTCCATTTCTCTGGGAGCTGGGTCAAAAAGAATCTTGCTGTGATGTATGTCATAGAGTGTTCTGCCTATGTTTTCCTCTAAGAGTTTGATAGTGTCTGCCCTTACACTTAGGTCTTTAATCCATTTTGAGTTTATTTTTGTGCATGGTGTCAGGGAGTGTTCTAATTTCATACTTTTACATGTACCTCTCCAATTTTCCCAGCACCACTTATTGAAGAGGCTGTCTTTTCTCCACTGTATATGCTTGCCTCCTTTATCAAAGATAAGGTGACCATATGTGTGTGGGTTTATCTCTGGGCTTTCTATCCTGTTCCATTGATCTATATTTCTGTTTTTGTGCCAGTACCAAACTGTCTTGATTACTGAAGCTTTGTAATATAGTCTGAAGTCAGGGAGCCTGATTCCCCCAGCTCCATTTTTCGTTCTCAAGATTGCTTTGGCTATTCGGGGTCTTTTGTGTTTCCATACAAATTGTGAAATTTTTGTTCTAGTTCTGTGACAAATGCCAGTGGTAGTTTGATAGGGATTGCATTGAATCTGTAGATTGCTTTGGGTAGTAGAGTCATTTTCACAATGTTGATTCTTCCAATCCAGGAACATGGTATATCTCTCCATCTATTTGTATCATCTTTAATTTCTTTCATCAGTGTCTTATAATTTTCTGCATACAGGTCTTTTGTCTCCTTAGGTAGGTTTATTCCTAGATATTTTATTCTTTTTGTTGCAGTGGTAAATGGGAGTGTTTTGTTAATTTCACTTTCAGATTTTTCGTCATTAGTGTATAGAAATGCAAGAGATTTCTGTGCATTTATTTTGTATCCTGCTACTTTACCAAATTCATTGATTAGCTCTAGGAGTTTTCTGGTAGCATCTTTAGGATTCTCTGTGTATAGTATCATTTCATCTGCAAATAGTGACAGCTTTACTTCTTCTTTTCCGATTTGGATTCCTTTTATTTCTTTGTCTTCTCTGATTGCTGTGGCTAACACTTCCAAAACAATGTTGAATAATAGTGGTGAGAGTGGGCAACCTTGTCTTGTTCCTGATCTTAGTGGAAATGGTTTCAGTTTTTCACCATTGAGGACAATGTTGGCTGTGGGTTTGTCATATATGGCCTTTATTATGTTGAGGAAAGTTCCCTCTATGCCTACTTTCTGCAGGGCTTTTATCATAAATGGGTGTTGAATTTTGTCGAAAGCTTTCTCTGCATCTATTGAGATGATCATATGGTTTTTCTCCTTCAATTTGTTAATATGGTGTATCACATTGATTGATTTGCATATATTGAAGAATCCTTGCATTCCTGGGATAAACCCCACTTGATCATGGTGTATGATCCTTTTAATGTGCTGTTGGATTCTGTTTGCTAGTATTTTGTTGAGGATTTTTGCATCTATGTTCATCAGTGATATTGGCCTGTAGTTTTCTTTCTTTGTGACATCTTTGTCTGGTTTTGGTATCAGGGTGATGGTGGCCTCGTAGAATGAGTTTGGGAGTGTTCCTCCCTCTGCAATATTTTGGAAGAGTTTGAGAAGGATAGGTGTTAGCTCTTCTCTAAATGTTTGATAGAATTCGCCTGTGAAGCCATCTGGTCCTGGGCTTTTGTTTGTTGGAAGGTTTTTAATCACAGTTTCAATTTCAGTGCTTGTGATTGGTGTGTCCATATTTTCTATTTCTTCCTGGTTCAGTCTCGGCAGTTTGTGCATTTCTAAGAATCTGTCCATTTCTTCCAGGTTGTCCATTTTATTGGCATAGAGTTGCTTGTAGTAATCTCTCATGATCTTTTGTATTTCTGCAGTGTCAGTGGTTACTTCTCCTTTTTCATTTCTAATTCTATTGATCTGAGTCTTCTCCCTTTTTCTCTTGATGAGTCTGGCTAATGGTTTATCAATTTTGTTTATCTTCTCAAAGAACCAGCTTTTAGTTTCATTGATTTTTGCTATTGTTTCCTTCATTTCTTTTTAATTATTTCTGACCTGATCTTTATAATTTCTTTCCTTCTGCTGGCTTTGGGGTTTTTTTGTTCTTCTTTCTCTAATTGCTTCAGGTGCAAGGTTAGGTTGTTTATTCGAGATGTTTCCTGTTTCTTGAGGTAGGCTTGTATTGCTATAAACTTCCCTCTTAGCACTGCTTTTGCTGCGTCCCATAGGTTTTGGGTCGTCGTATCTCCATTGTCATTTGTTTCTAGGTATTTTTCGATTTCCCCTTTGATTTCTTCAGTAATCACTTCGTTATTAAGTAGTGTATTGTGTAGCCTCCATGTGTTTGTATCTTTTACAGATCTTTTCCTGTAATTGATATCTAGTCTCATAGCGTTGTGGTCGGAAAAGATACTTGATACGATTTCAATTTTCTTAAATTTACCGAGGCTTGATTTGTGACCCAAGATATGATCTATCGTGGAGAATGTTCCATGAGCACTTGAGAAAAATGTGTATTCTGTTGGTTTTGGGTGGAATGTCCTATAAATATCAATTAAGTCCATCTTGTTTAATGTATCATTTAAAGCTTGTGTTTCCTTATTTATTTTCATTTTGGATGATCTGTCCATTGGTGAAAGTGTGGTGTTAAAGTCCCCTACTATGATTGTGTTGCTGTCGATTTCCCCTTTTATGGCTGTTAGTATTTGCCTTATGTATTGAGGTGCTCCTATGTTGGGTGCATAAATATTTACAATTGTTATAGCTTCCTCTTGGATCGATCCCTTGATCATTATATAGTGTCCTTCTTTGTCTCTTGTAATAGTCTTTATTTTAAAGTCTATTTTGTCTGATATGAGAATTGCTACTCCAGCTTTCTTTTGAATTCCATTTGCATGGAATATCTTTTTCCATCCCCTCACTTTCAGTCTGTATGTGTCTCTAGGTCTGAAGTGGGTCTCTTGTAGACAGCATATATATGGGTCTTGTTTTTGTATCCATTCAGCCAGCCTGTGTCTTTTGGTGGGAGCATTTAATCCATTTACATTCAAGGTAATTATCGATATGTATGTTCCTATTCCCATTTTCTTAAATGTTTTGGGTTTGTTATTGTAGGTGTTTTCCTTCTCTTGTGTTTCTTGCCTAGAGAAGTTCCTTTAGCATTTGTTGTAAAGCTGGTTTGGTGGTGCTGAACTCTCTCAGCGTTTGCTTGTCTGTAAAGGTTTTAATTTCTCCATCGAATCTGAATGAGATCCTTGCTGGGTAGAGTCATCTTGGTTGTAGGTTTTTCTCCTTCATCACTTTAAGTATATCCTGCCACTCCCTTCTGGCTTGCAGAGTTTCTGCTGAAAGATCAGATGTTAACCTTATGGGGATTCCCTTGTGTGTTATTTGTTTTTTTTTCCCTTGCTGCCTTTAATATGTTTTCCTTATATTTAATTTTTGACAGTTTGATTAATATGTGTCTTGGCGTGTTTCTCCTTGGGTTTATCCTGTATGGGACTCTCTGTGCTTCCAGGACTTGATTAACTATTTCCTTTCCCATATTAGGGAAGTTTTCAACTATAATCTCTTCAAATATTTTCTCAGTCCCTTTCTTTTTCTCTTCTTCTTCTGGGACCCCTATAATTCGAATGTTGGTGCATTTAATGTTGTCCCAGAGGTCTCTGAGACTGTCCTCAGTTCTTTTCATTCTTTTTTCTTTATCCTGCTCTGTAGTAGTTATTTCCACCATTTTATCTTCCAGGTCACTTATCCTTTCTTCTGCCTCAGTTATTCTGCTATTGATCCCATCTAGAGTATTTTTAATTTCATTTATTGTGTTTTGCATCATTACTTGGTTACTCTTTAGTTCTTCTACGTCCTTGTTAAATGTTTCTTGCATTTTGTCTATTCTATTTCCAAGATTTTGGCTCATCCTTACTATCATTATTCTGAATTCTTTTTCAGGTAGACTACCTATTTCCTCTTCATTTGTTAAGTCTGGTGTGCTTTGACCCTGCTCCTTCATCTGCTGTGTGTTTTTCTGTCGTCTCATTTTGCTTATCTTACTGTGTTTGGGGTCTCCTTTTCACAGATTGCAGGTTTGTAGTTCCCGTTGTTTTTGGTATCTGTCCCCCGTGGCTAAGGTTGGTTCAGTGGGTTGTGTAGGCTTCCTGGTGTAGGGAACTAGTGCCTGAGCTCTGGTGGATGAGGCTGGATCTTGTCTTTCTGGTGGGCACATCCACGTCTGGTGGTGTATTTTGGGGTGTCTGTGGCCTTATTATGATTTTAGGCAGCCTCTCTGCTAATGAATGGGGCTGTGTTCCTGTCTTGCTAGTTGTTTGGCATAGGGTGTTCAGCACTGTAGCTTGCTGGTCATTGAGTGATGCTGGGTCTTGATGTTGAGATGGAGATCTCTGAGAGATTTTTGCCGTTTGGTATTACGTGGAGCTGGGAGGTCTCTTGTGGACCAGTGTCCTGAAGTTGGCTCTCCCACCTCAGAGGCACGGCCCTGATGCCTGGCTGGAGCACCAAGAGCCTTTCGTCCACACGGCTCAGAGTAAAAGGGAGAAAAAATAGAAAGAAAGAAAGAAAGAAAGAAAGAAAGAAAGAAAGAAAGAAAGAAAGAAAGAAAGAAAGAAAGAGGCTATAATATAGTGAAGTAAAATAAAGCTATTGTAAAGCAAAGCTATACAGACAAAATCTCACCCAGAAGCATATACATATACACTCACAAAAAAAAAAGGAAAAGGGGAAAAATTAATATATCCTGCTCCCAAAGTCCACCTCCTGAATTTGGGATGATTCGTTGTGTATTCAGGTATTCAACAGATGCAGGCACATCAAGTTGTTTGTGGAGTTTTAATCCGCTGCTTCTGAGACTGCTGGGAGAGATTTCCCCTTCTCTTCCCTGTTCGCACAGCTCCTGGGGTTCAGCTTTAGATTTGGACCCGCCTCTGCGTGTAGGTCGCCTGAGGGCGTCTATTCCCCGCCCAGACAGAACGGGGTTAAAGGAGCCGCTGCTTCGGGGGCGCTGGCTCACTCAGGCCGCGGGGAGGGAGGGGTACAGAGGAGGCGGGGCGAGCCTGCGGCGTCAGAGGCCGGCGTGATGTTGCACCAGCCTGAGTCGCGCAGTGCGTTCTCCCGGGGAAGTTGTCCGGGGATCACGGGACCCTGGCAGTGGCGGGCTGCACCGGCTCCCGTGAGGGGCGGTGTGGAGAGTGACCTGTGCTCACACACAGGCTTTTTGGAGGCGGCAGCAGCAGCCCCAGCGTCTCACGCCCATCTCTGGGGTCCGCGCTGATCGCCGCGGCTCGCGCCCTTCTCTGGAGTTCGTTTAGGCGGCGCTCTGTATCCCCTCTCCTTGCGCGCAGCGAAACAAAGAGGCAGGAAAAAGTCTCTTGCCTCTTCGGCAGCTGCAGACTTTTTCCCGGTCTCCCTCCCAGCCAGCTGTGGTGCGCTAACCCCTTCCGGCTGTGCTCACGCTGCCCGCCCCAGTCCTCTCCCTGCGATCCGACCGAAGCCCGAGCCTCAGCTCCCAGCCCACGCCCGCCCCGGCGGGGGAGCAGACAAGCCTCTCGGGCTGGTGAGCGCTGCTTGGCGCCGAGCCTCTGTGCGGGAGTCTCTCCGCTTTTTCCTCTGCGCCCCTGTTGCTGTGGGATCCGCGCTGTTAGCTGCGGCTCGCGCCCGTCTCTGAAGTTCGTTTAGGCGGCGCTCTGAATCCCCTCTCCTCGCGCACCAGGAAACAAAGAGGGAAGAAAAAGTCTCTTGCCTCTTCGGCAGCTGCAGACTTTTTCCCGGGCTCCCTCCCGGCTAGCTGTGGTGTGCTAACCCCTTCAGGCTTTGTTCACGCCGCCAACCCCAGTCCTCTCCCTGCGATCCGACCAAAGCCCGAGCCTCAGCTCCCAGCCCCGCCCGTCCCAGCGGGGGAGCAGACAAGCCTCTCGGGCTGGTGAGCGCTGCTCGGCGCCGAGCCTCTGTGTGGGAATCTCTCCGCTTTGCCCTCCGCACCCCTGTGGCTGCGCTCTCCTCCGTGGCTCCGAAGCTTCCCCCCTCTGCCACCCACAGTCTCTGCCCGCGAAGGGGCTTCCTAGTGCGTGGAAATCTTTCCTCCTTCACAGCTCCCTCCCACTGGTGCAGGTGCCGTCCCTATTCTTTTGTCTCTGTTATTTCTTTTTTCTTTTGCCCTACCCAAGTACGGGGGGAGTTTCTTGCCTTTTTGGAGGTCGGACGTTTTCTGCCAGCGTTCAGTGGGTGTTCTCTAGGAGCAGTTCCACGTGTAGATGTATTTCTACTGTATCTGTGGGAAGGAAGGTGATCTCCCCGTCTTACTCTTCCGCCATCTTCTCTCCTCCCCATCCAATGATTTTAATCCTTGTTTTTTATTTGTCTATTAATAGATAACATAGAGTTCTGGAAAATTAACAAGTAAAAAAACATCTAAAGCAAAGTGTCCACCTCTCAGAACTCGAATGTAATTAAATATTGCTTAAGCAAATAGTAATAATTTTCCTTTATTCTCTGAGGACAAACCATTGATGAGCTGGAGCTGGTCATACTAGCTCAGAGGAACTCATTTAAAATTTTCCAGGAATTCTGTGAGCCAGTTGTTAAACACAGACACTATTGAAAAGTAAATTATATAGATTTACAATTAAACAAATCATACTAAAAACAAAGGGATCTATAAGGGAAAAGAATATATATAAAACGGAATCACTTTGCTGTACACTTGAAACTAACACAACATTGTAAATCAACTATACTTCAATTTAAAAAAAAAGAAAAAGAAAAAAAACACAAAAAATAAAAACAAAGGTAACAAATATCCCAAACTCACCACTGCTAATTAATTAAGACATTTCACTATTGCCTGTGCCCTGGAGGTAAGTTACATCTGTGGTGCCTATAGGGTCACTGCAATGGATTCCTACCACACACCTCTTCCTAACTCTTTGTTCAGGGTCCTCACATTTGTAGCTTGAAATTGTCTACAGTGAGTATATTTACACCATGGAAATCAACAAATGCCACAAACCAGGCTCTTTTTTTTCCCTAGGAGAACAGCGTATTCAACATTCACCAGTACACCACTGGCACAAACCTTACTGTTTTATGGCATAGGTTTTTCCCAGAATTGTGCAGAGTTCCTTTTGCAAACATTATTACCCGTCCTTTGTAAACAAAACTTTCTACTGAAACATAATTTATTACCTTTTTTAAACCTTTTTTTCTAGGTTTCTTCCACCAGAAAGAGTCAGTGCTGCCTTGCTGACCTATGAACTCTCAAGCCCTGCATATATAAAATATTTCGGGGGTGGGCAACAGAAAAGTCTCCTCAAACCTAAGCCTAGCATTGACATCATTTTTCTAACCCATTCAGCAATGTCTTCCATCCGAAAATTGCCTCAGCTGTAACATAATATCCCTCCCACTGCTAATACTACCCCACAGCGAATACTAAGCTAACACTTTCCTTGTTCGTTTTAAAGAGGCCATGTTTTTTCTCTGCTAAGTTTTAAGTAACAATAAATGAAGTAGAATAGAAAACTGCTGGGGTAAATAACAGTTTTCAGATGAAGTTTTATTTTCTGTAGGAAATATTTCTCTCCAAGGTTGCTCTTTTATTCCAAACAAGTAAGAATTGGCTCAGGCTTTGAAAATGAAATGCCAATTCTCATTCAACCTTTTATTAAAACTACAGTTAAGCCACACCTGTGTTCTCTAAACTCTGCAGCCCAGGAGGTGAAAGTGACTTGTCTGAGGTCACAGAGGGGCAGCACTCAGTGCCTGCCCAGATCTTTCACTCCAAATTAACACCCCAGTACCTCTTGCTTTCTGACTACAACCATGTTCATTTATGATTTCTTTTATCATCATCATATTGTATGAGGCTGTTATGAGGGTGATGAGAGAAGAAGATGTTCAAGCAGAAAAGATTAAGTGACTTGAAGTTTTCACCCATTCTCCAGGTGTAGCTTACATGCACAAAAAATTGAGAATCATGAATCTAGGTTGAATTGAGGCATAGGATGGATAAAATCCTTGGCATAGAGAGGGAGAAGAGAAAGGATCCCAGGACTTAGTTCCAGATAACTCTTCATTTTAAGAAGTCTGGTAGAGGAAAAAAAGCCTGAAAGGGACAGAAAAGGTACAACCTGTGAGTTGGGAGGGAAAAACCAAGAAGAATAAAAGGCATTCCTATGAAGGCAATGATCCATAGTGTCTACAGGACTCAGTAGACGCTACTTTAGTGACCACGTGTCCTTTGACTTTAGTGACCAGGAGGTTATTGGTGCCCTGGGTGTGAGTGAGGGGTCACGGGAAATGTGGGAGCGGAGCAAAACAAGGGTGGAATGAGCAGGAGGCAAGGAATAGGAGGTAGCTTGCCTACCACTCTTCTCGAAGCCCAGGCTTGAAGAGAAGCAGAAATCTGAAATAGTAATGAGGGATGTCAGGAATCGGGGGAAAACCCATTTGAAGAGAGGTGAATGAGTACTTCTAACCTATGGTCCAGTCTAGTTTATCATGAGATTACTAAATAAAATGATTGCCAGGGAAGAATGGGGAAAAAGAGATTTCACCCATTTATTGGTTGGCAGGGTTGTGTTTTCCTCTGGTGAATCAACATTCAGCAGAAGGACAATATCTTAATGAGTGTGCAGCATCAATTATTCAGAACTATCAAGAACAATAAGGAGCTTCCCTACACACTGTTTAAAGGTTAGGTTGTTTTCTCTTGCTATTTAGTACATTGATTGTGATCTTCAGAGCTGGTCCAGAAGGGCACAGAGCATGCATGGCTGCCACACGAAAGCATCTATAGATCAAGAGACTTCCGCATTTACCATCCTGTAATTAGAATTCACTCCGCCTTGTGTAGCAGTGAAATTATTTTGCACATGATAAGCTGATATATTTTCTTTTCCTTTTAAGCTTCCTCCTTCCCTCTCTGCCATCCATCCCACCCCACCCCGCCCTGGCGGAGTCATGGCTCCAGGAAAGGCAAGGCTGGGATTCCCTTAAGGAGAAGACCCTCATTAGCAGGGCAGAAATCTTGCAAAAGTGAGATTTCAAGAGAGGAAAGGATTTCTCCAAATTTCTTTAGTTTCTTTTAACTCCAGACCTGAAGGGCTAAGCCTTACTAAACACCCACCCTAACACTCAGGATGTGACAAGAGGAAGAGGAGAGCCTGCCTTTTCCATCCCTAGGAAATGTGGGGAAAAGAAGGGAGAGAGGATAAAGCAGGAGGTGAGATTTGTATGTACCTCTCTGACTTCTACTCTCTGGGCCAAAATCTGGAAGATTCTGGACAAGGCTCACGGCTCCCATATCATGTGTGCCTTAGAAGGGACAGGAGCATTCCTGAGTGCCCCAGTGATGGGAAACGGTGGTGGTGAGGGAGCTGGTGGAAGCCTAAGAACAAGAAAGAGGTCCCACCAGGTCCATTGGCCCAGACCATGGACTCAAGCAGTGGCTACCAATCAATCACCCCAAATGGCCAGTAGGCATTTGTCCATGGAGAATTTTAGAACAGCCCCTTCATAGCAGAGACCTGTGAGGGTGTAAGGGAAGCCTGCCACCTTCTCTTCTCCCACTTTGAAGACACAGAATTCTATAGAGACTTAGCCACCATCTTGGGAAGCTAAAAATGGGAAGGACATCTTTGAAAGATTGCACTTTACCCAAAGAGACTGATTCATGCAAGAAACTTTTAAGACCAACCCTATAGGGAGCTGGAATTTTTAAGCAACTCTAAGGAAATTGTCTATTTCCTTTAATAGTTAGAAAGGCTAGGACAGCTCCCCTTGCTGTCATTGGAAAAGCAGCTCCTACACCTCCAGGGAGAGTGGTTTGGGGAAGTGTTTCCACTGTGACTTAAATGACAACCATTTCACGGGCAGGAAGCTCAGGGACTGTGGTAGGCAGTGCCAGCCACTCAGAGTCAATTGAAAGGGAATGGGTCGCCTGGGAGTTTTCTAACCTGATTGCAGGTTTCCTGGACACCGTGTCCTCTCCTGACCCAACACCTGCTGTGACACAGATGTTTGTAATGAGGTGAATAACAAACAGTTTTGTGGAGATTGGGTCACATGGGAAGAAAAGGCACCCTTACCCTGGTGGCGCCTGCCTTTTCCTGTTCTCTCCTATCATTTTCTCTACCAAACTGAACTCTGATCAAATACTTCAGCAAGATTTTTAGTCAAAACCTTTAAATGCACATTTTTAGAAGAATACTTTTTTGCTGTTTCAGGGCTGAAAATTATGCTCAGTTCTGCTGAGCTATAACCAGAAATTTGTTTTTTAATGTCCGTTTCACATGTAAGAGCTCAGAATATCCTTCTGTTAAGAGGAGCTCTAAAATAAAATATTCCTAATAGACAGATTAATTAGACTGGCTCTTGACAGCCACTGCTCTGGTGTTGTTTCAATGGATTTATCCCACAGGTGTATCCATAGGTGAATGTGTGTCCCTGTGAGAGCACAGAGCCAGCGAAGCTTTCCGTGCGACCTTCCAGTCTCCTCTCCATGCTGACATGACCCCTAGAACTGAGGCTCAGCTGGGGCTTTCAGAAATAATCACTTCCTTTTCTTTAAACCTTGTGCCTAAATATATTGTTCAGTGTGTTGGCAGAGTTTATCATGATCATTAACATAACTACAATTCCTGCATATTTAAATCCTACTGGCAAACTAAAATGTGAAAAAGCTATTATGTGAGATTTTACAAGAGCCCAAGATGAAGAATAAAGACACCTAGGATGGTCCTCAACTGCACTGCACTGCTGTCATTGTGTTACCAGAATTCTGGCCTTCAGGAACATTCTATCTAGGGATTAAAGCTAATTTAGTTGGAAAACCTAGAGATTGTATATTGAGAACTGTTTTATCACGTAGATTTCTAATCTTGAAATTATAGTACTTATCAAGGAGTAAAATAGAAAATAGGTTTTGTTTTTAATTTTCTTTATCTCTTGAAACTGGAGGGCAGTGGGTTTGAAAGTAGCTCTCCAGTCCTTCATCTGTCCATTTGTCCATCCATCTATGATACATACTTGCATATATATATGTAAACATTTTATATATATTTTAAAATATATATTTTATCTATATTGCATATATTGATATATACGTAAACATATTTAAAAGGCAGACTTACTCATTGTTTTGGTACATATCTCTAATCTAAACAAGCCTGTGTTGGTACTTAATAGTTTGTCAGTGAAATTGTATTACAATGCAATACAATAAGGGTATGAATGCCCCTAAATAGCCTCTTGCCCACTTTGAGCTTTGCACCATGTGCATTACCTATCTCTTAAATTTGTTAATCCATTGATTTTTTTCCCAAAACACATGTAAATGCTATTACACACATCCTCTACTATGACACCAACAAACAGATCCTCAAATGAGCACACCTCTCTGTGGCTTGCTTCACAGCTATCTCTGCACTGGCTATCCAGGTATAATGTCCATTATTTTAAAAATCCAGTCCCCTTTAATTTCAGATCATGTGCTTCCCTTCTCTGTTGTGCAGATGTCAGATAAATGTGATTTCTGCTGTATTGCATTGTTTGTTCCAGTCTTCTTTCCTCTGTGTTCCTTTCTTTATTCGTTTTCAGCTGCTATTAATTTATACACAGTTCAAGGGGGAGGGAAGCATATTAATTGAAAACTTGATTACATAACCTTGAGGGTTTGCTTGCGTGTCCAGGAATGGCATTTCCCCTGATTGATTTATCTGCCCTGACTTAATAGAGGATTTTTCCACTGGTCTGACAACATCATGTGTTCAGACTCTGGTGTCATGCTTTGCTATTCTCATTATCACACAAAAATGTGTTGATGGGCTGTGGACAAATTAAATTTATAATCATCCAAAGGTGGGATAAAAGAACTATTGCTAACCCTGGTGATCCTAAGGTACAAAATTTTAGAAAATTACATAAACAATAAGAATTGCAAGGAGTTTTGAAAGAAACTGAGCTGACACCTTCACTTAGCTGATGTGAAAAGAGGCCCAGAGAGGTCCACTTACAGGTGGACACCTGAAAACTTATGTAAGAAAAAAGAATTTTATTAGACACTGGATGAAATTTGAATTTTAAAAGTCAAAAGTTTTCTTCTATAGCAGCAGTAATCTCTCCTATATATATAATATATATACATATAATAATTATGTAAAAAATAAAACCACAGAAACCATAAGATATAGAATATATATTTAAAAACAAATTTATGTAAACTAAGTATAGATATTCTTAAGGAGTCTTGTGGATTTCTGTGGGACAGATTCCTAGAAGTGATATTTAAGTGATTTCTCATAAAATGATAGTGGAAAAAAAAAAGAGTCCAAGAATACAAAAGAGGAGATAGCGGTGTTTAGAAGATCAATATAAAATTGGAAGATAGAAGGCAAATGGGAGGGAGGTAACTGATTTTGCAGAAGAAGGAAGGAGAAAGCTAAGTGCTCGGAGCACAGGATCCCAGCAGAGAGGGGCACCAGAAAGAAAACTGAGGGAAGCAAATTATCAAAGAAATATGATAAGAAACATTTTTCACAACTGAAGGACATTAGTTACCAGATCGAAAGGCTCAGCAACAAGAAGGGAAGAATCCACAGTAAGTCCCAAAGCTGCGAAGTTTTGGAACATCAGAAACAGAGGGAAACTTCTAAATGTTTCCAGAAAGAAAACTACAGGTCACAAGTTGAAAGTCAGAATGGGGTCAAGCTTCTCTACAGAAACTTTGGAAAATTGGAGGGAGTGAAACAATGTCTCTATTAAATGATTTAATGCAGAATTGTATATCTGGACTCTTAAGCAAGAGAGTAGAACTGAAAAACATGTGCAGACATGCAAAATAGAATACCACCTATATATTTTTCTAAAATGCAGAACAAACTCTATGTTTCTCTCTGTGTATATGCATAGATATGAATATGAAGAATAGATAGAGAAGTTCTGGACATTTACACACCAAACTTTTAAACTGTGGGTAAACTTGAGGCTGGGATTGGAAAGGTGGTCAAGGGGTACTATACAGCTCTCTATATTGTGTGTTTGCATGTGTTTCTTGAAATAATGTATCTCTATATTACCTGGGTGATCAAAAATATTCTGAATTTTAATGTAAAAGTCTCCATTACTGCTAAAAGTTAGTTCTAAATGGGAGATTGTTTGAAAGTTTAAGCTTTTCTCTAACTGTTCATCTGGATCCACTTCTTTCAAGTGCCCTCTTTCTTTCTATTTCTAGCTTTAAAAAAGCCAATTTAGTCTAAAAGGAGCCATTATGGTTCCTGGATATCATTGCATCTCTGCTAATGAGCCCTTCAAACTTGATTGGTTTTTAGTAGAATTACTGTGATTCTGAAGTCACCTGTTTTCCTCAGCCATATAAAAACCTACATCTGTTGCTGATAGGATCTAAGATGTGAAAACATCAAAAAGCAAGCTGGAGAGACCTGAGTTTCCAATGAAAACAAATAAAGACTCTGTATAACTTTTAAAATATGTTTAAATGAGTCAAGCCATGGAAAAGAAATTAAGGAATGCTCAAAGGACAATTTCCAAGTGAAAGCAGGAACCCAGAGGGCAGTAAAGCTGTCTTTCAGCTTAAAAGTATCTGTCGGGCTTCCCTGGTGGCGCAGTGGTTGGGAGTCTGCCTGCCAATGCAGGGGACACGGGTTTGAGCCCTGGTCTGGGAGGATCCCGCATGCCGCGGAGCAACTAGGCCCGTGAGCCACAATTACTGAGCCTGCGCGTCTGGAGCCTGTGCTCTGCAACAAGAGAGGCCGCGATAGTGAGAGGCCCGCGCACCGCGATGAGGAGTGGCCCTCGCTTGCCACAACTAGAGAGGGCCCTCGCACAGAAACGAAGACCCAACACAGCCATAAATAAATAAATAATAAAAAATAAAAAACTCATTCAATTATGCTTCCAAATCTCAAAAAAAAAAAAAAAAAAAGATTTAAAAAATGATTAAAAAAAAAAAAAAGTATCTGTCAAGTTGACATTGAGCTTAGATTTTTTCATGATTGTGGGTAGTGGGAAAACAGAAAGTGAAGTAAAGTGAGGAATCTATTAAGAGACCCACTACATAAACCTGGAACCACAAAGGGCCACACAACCTCAGAGCAGTCATGAATAAAAAAATAAACCCATCATCTCAAAGAACTGCAAGAAAATTGTTGATCTCAAAACTAGATGTCGAATAGAGGTAGAAAAAATTCTTCCTGAGAATTCATGATTACAAGCTCTCCCTCATGTGGGCTTGAAGCCTGAATTCAATTCACACCACCTGACAAACTCAGAAGTTAGTGTAAATCTATCTCATCCTGGTAATCCTCTGGTCTCCTGGCATAATTAGTTTGTCTATAAAGGAGTCTGTCTTCAAATCAGGGCCTAAACTATTACTACATTTAAAGTTCCCAGAAATGTCAGCTCATCAAAACAATTACAATGAATATAAAGAAAGTCCATAAGTGAGAACCAGCAGAAACAAAAGATAGTATTAAAAGCCCTGTAAAAACTTAATATTTTGGAATTATGAGAAAAAGAATGTTAAACAAGTATTGATATTTTTAAGACTGACAATGAGAATAAAGATTAATTGACTTAAAAAAGTGGTGTATATTTGAAAACAAATTGATGTTCTATAAATGAATATATAACTACATTTAAAATTCAATGCATTATTCCAACAAAAGAGAGAGAAGTAGTAAATTTTTTAAAAGGTCTATAATATTACCCAGAATATAGCAGAGTGTCAAAGAGATGGAAAATATGATAGAGAGATTGAAAGGTATGAAGGGTAGAGTGAGAAGAGGTGAGCAAAAATGAGGGCAGTAAAATATTTGAAATATTTGAAGAGGTTATGTTTCAGAATTGATGAAAGACACAAACTCATAGATTCAGGAATCCTAAGCAAGATACATTTTAAACAATTCTATATCTAAATACATCATATCAAAATTTCAGAAGACCAAGGAAAAAGCAAATATCTTAAAAGCAACTAAAGAGAATTTACTTTTAGAGAAATGACAATTAGATAGATAATTGATTTCTCAGCAGTAACAGTGGAAGGAAGAAGATAGTGGGATAATATCAACAATGTGCTGAAAGAAAATATTTGCCAATCTAGAGTTTTATACCCAGAGAAAGTATCACTTTAGAGTGAAAGCAATAAATGCATTTTCAGCCCTGCCCAGGATGACTGGAGATGGTGGGGGGAGAGTATGGCAGAAAGGGCTGAGAGTTTGCCACAAGTAGACATTCACTAAAGGAAATAATAAATCTATATGCTAGTCAGAGGAATTAAATAAATACAACATACATCAAAATGTTCCATTTACAAATAACAGACATTGTCAGCTCAACTTGTTTTTTTTTTTTATTAAAAAAAAATGTTGTTTTATTTAGTTCCTTTGCTTAATAAGAACATGTCTGAAGAATAAGGGTTAGGAAAGTAAAGGAAAAAATGTATCAGGCAAATACTAACCAAAAGAAACCTGCTTTAGCTATGTTCACATTAAATAAAATGGATTTTAAAACAAAAGCAAAGAGGGCTGCTATGTAATGATAAAATGTTCAGTTCTCAAACAGAATATAAACTTATGTGCACGTGATAATGTACTCTTACAATGGTTAAAGCAAAAATATTGACAGTATTGAATCTACCTCTCCTAGAAAATATATTTCTCTCAGTAATCAATATTTCAAGCCGACCCCCCCAAAATATCATCAAAGTATATGAGATTTGGATAAGACAACACAATTAGAAACTTCACTAATGTTTGTGCATACATATGTATATGTGTGTGTACAACAAAATGAAAGCAAATCCAAGGAAAACTTCATAATTAAGATATTCCTATTAGACAAAGATGCCCCCTGTTATTCCCTTCTATCCAAGAAAAAGAAAAAAATGGTATAACATTTAGATAGTAAGTGAAGAAAAATATAATTTGCAAATGCTCTGAATCTCTATTAGAAGGGTTTTCCAGAAGTATTTTAATTAATGAGTTTAGCAAATTTATTGACTATAAAATCAATACACAGAAATCAGTTGCATTTCTATAAATAATAGGCAGCTAGCATAACTTTAAAATTCACAATATTATAGCAGATATACTATACCCACTAATAACTTTAGCAACATGTATCGAAGGTTATGGGAAAATACATAACATTTTTTTGAAAAACATCAAAGACCTGTTATAATATGCTAAGGAATTAGAAGAGTCGATAGCATAAAAATGAGTTCTTCCAAATTGATCTATAGATTAAATGCAATGCCTTAAAAATCCCCTCAACATTTGTAGAATTTGACAAGGTGATTCCAAAATTTACATGGAGGAGCAAAGGCCCAGAAATTGCTGAGACACTCCTGAAGCAGAACAGAGTGTAAAGACTTAACACACATAAAGAATCATTATGAAGATAAACAAGGTCCTACTGTATAGCACAGGGAACTATATTCAATACCCTGTGATAAATCATGATGGGAAAGAATATGAAAAAGAATACACACACACACACACACACACACACACACACACACACACACACACATATCTGAATCCCTTTGCCGTATAGCAGAAATTAATGCAACATTGTAAATCAACCATACTTCAATAAAATATTTTTTAAAAGAACCATTATGAAAATATAGTAATTAAGATATTGGTGGAATATTGGCAAATTGAACATTGGCACAAATAGATGGTCCATAAGCAAATGCAGAGATGTGAAAACTCCACTTATGATAAAGTTGGCACTGGAAATCAGTGGAGAAAGTCAGGCTTTTTGAGAAATGCTGTCAGGACTATTGGTTATTGATATGGAAAAGAAACAAAATTGGATCCTTACCTCGCACCATACACAAAAATCAAGTCCTACTCTTGATTGCTCTTCCTGCTGTCAACCACCATCCCTCCAGATTTCCCTGTGGCGGTTTCCTTTTTCTTCAGTCCTCAGTTCAAATATCAACTTCATATAAAGACCTTCCCAGACTACAGAATAGACTCTAACCTCCTTTCTCTGTTTTCTTTTATTTGTGGCACCATTCACTCTGAGAATATCCTATTCATGTGGTTACTTGTTTATTGCCTGTCCCACTTCCACACAAGGGCCACATCCCTTTTATTCTTGCCCTAAGTACTTGACATATAGTCAATTAAAATTAATGGAATGAATTAATATTTTTTGCCTAAATATTTTGGGGGAAAAAACTAGCATTTATTTATTTTTTCTTTTTTATTAATTTTTATTGGAGTATAGTTGATTTACAATATTGTATTAGTTACTGCTGCACAGCAAAGTGAATCAGTTATATATATACATATATCCACTCTTTTTAAGATTCTTTTCCCATATAGGTCATTACAGAGTATTGAATAGAGTTCCCTGTGCTATATAGTATGTTTTTATTGGTTATCTATTTTATATATAGTAGTGTGTATATGTCAATCCCGATCTCCCAATTTATCCCTCTTTCCCCCTTGGTAACCATACGTTTGTTTTCTACATCTGTGACTCTATTTCTGTTTTGTAAGTAAGCTCATGAGTACCATTTTTTTTAGATTCCACATACAAGTGATATCATATGATTTTTGTCTTTCTCTGTATATATATATTTTTTAATTTGAAAACCAATAAATTTCAAAGAGCCATTTACTTCATTCATTCATTCAGCAAGTATTTATTGAGGTCTACTATGTGTTAGGCCCTGTGCTAGATGCCGGCATGCAGAGTGAACAGTTAGGTAACCAGTAACCTCATCCTGGGAATGGACGGACCTCCAGCTGTTAGGTGCAGGGGCTTATGAAGGTTAGAGTAAAATCAAGAATGGAGTAATTTGGAGACCAAGATACTGAAGAGCTAAGGGCAAGATTATGGGTATTTCTCTTCACTAGTTCTATAGTGACAGCATGAAGATCAAAGGATGAAAATATCAGAGGTAAGGAAAGCTTTAGGACAAAAAGGCCATCATTGCATCAATGCCAGTTTCCAGCAGAAAGCAAAAATAAGTGGCAACAAAACATGAGTCACTGGATCAGTTTCTGAAACAATGGTCCTACATCTCCCTAAATACTTCCTCGTAAATGTCATGGAAAACCCCAGCTGGGAAAACCCTTCTGAATCCCAAGACTCATTAATGAAATAATGCTTCTACTTTTGGTCTGTAAGAAAGACCAAATGAAAGAAAAATGAGAAGTGACCTGGGGAGAACAGAGATTCTCTATAATATTCCCGGATACAATGTTATATTAGCTTCCTAATCAATTAATATACACTTTACCCAGTTTTATATCATACTGAAATATTGATATTTGATTTGACATGTTTGTGGCCAGTTTTGAACAAGGCCATTTTGAACCAGTTATGTCTTGATGTGGGGCACATGCCCCAGTTGTATCTTTGTTTTTATGGGACTCTCTGATTCATTCATATTCTTTTGATTTATACCATTTCTAATAGAGAACATGTTCAAAGCAAGAAGGCTTTCTATATAAGGGGTGCACTTATCCTCTACAATCTCTCTGAGATAGTTCAGAAAACCCTGAGGAATTTGCACATTCTAACTACCATGGGACACTTCTGACCATGTCGTAAGGTCATCCCAATTGTCTGCTAGTGACCTTTTGCTCCTTAGGTGCCTAAATGGGCAATCCTGGTTCTCAATGGCTTTTGTTACCACCACACTAGGTTGGCAATGACACCTACCAACACATCTCATCACCCATCCTTGGGGAATCAGTTTTGCATCTTACCTCCTTGCTTGTTAAAACCGATGCATTCAATGGGCATATATACACTACCAAATGTAAAATAGATAGCTAGTGGGAAGCAGCCACATAGCACAGGGAGATCAGCTCCGTGCTTTGTGACCACTTAGAGGGGTGGGGTAGGGAGGGTGGGAGGGAGACGCAAGAGGGAGGAGATATGGGGATATATGTATATGTATAGCTGATTCACTTTGTTATAAAGCTGAAACAAACACACCATTGTAAAGCAATTATACTCCAATAAAGACGTTAAAAAAAAAAACAAAACAAACTGATGCATTCAGCATTCAGACTGTTCATGCTGAGCATAAGATAACCAACAAATCAATCTGTATTTTTTAACTCAAAACCTCAATTCTTTCATTTAATATTAAACCACAGATTGTTGGACCTCTAAGTAGGTCACACATTGTATTAAGTGATCCAGCTCCGTCCTCTGCCATCTGGCTACATGAATCAATGTCAGATGGATGCAAATATATCTCCGAGAGGGGACCTTGGGAAACAGTCCTGATATACCAAGCACAGACCCCAGGACATTTACCTGCTCCCAGAAGAATGCTTTCAAGGTAAATCCAAAGACATCACAGCACAGGTTTAAATACTGGCCGCATGATTTCACTGTCTATTATTTTCATTGGATGCTAAGAGTCTGAATAAGCTCTATCTCTATTTCATTTACCTTAATTTTATTGCATGCCCAGAAATTCAGGGGAATTCAAGGACAGCAGGGAGCGAATGAGGAAGAGTGTGTGATAGAAACTACAAGTAGCCTCAAGGGCAAAAATAATAATAATAATACTGAGACAGTGAAGCTTGTGTATCCAACTGGCTACTGGATTGTCACATAACCACCGGAACTGGTTCCCAACTTGGACTTCAGAGCTTTACTGGTACAGTTAGGATTGGGATTAATAAGTATAATTATAAATGTTTCCAATTTGATGGAACACAGATGACAGTAGTGTGTGCAGAATAGAAAGATAAAAATCAATAGAGAATAAGTGAGGAAAATGAGATCAAGGGAAAATAAGAATAGAAAAGTAACTTAGAGGCAGGAAGGAGTGAGTTAGTAAACCACACACAACACACACCCCATAATAGCCTGTATATTAGTTGGTGTTGGGCCACAGAGTCTATAGGCCAAAACTAGCTGTAGAGGAGCAAAATCCTTGGAGTAGTTTGGGCTTGCAAAGAAGGTTGACATTATATACCTTCCCATACCCAGAGGCCTCCATGTACTTATACTATCCCCAGTCCTCATTGTTGTACTCATTCATCCATTCAAACATTTCTTAATGTATTAATGTGCCAGCACCGTGCCAGCTTCTTGAGAAACCATGGTTTGTAAAGTAGACATGGTCCCTGATCTAGTGAAGCTTACAGATAAGTGACAGGGGTGACAAAAAACAAATAATCACATAAATGAATGTGTAGCTAAAAACTGAGATACCTTCTCTGTAGGAAAGGAACA
Source organism: Eschrichtius robustus (assembly GCF_028021215.1). Taxonomy (NCBI): domain Eukaryota; kingdom Metazoa; phylum Chordata; class Mammalia; order Artiodactyla; family Eschrichtiidae; genus Eschrichtius; species Eschrichtius robustus. The sequence continues at coordinate 37,792,450 of NC_090839.1, forward strand.
TGGTTCCAGGAAGAAAAATCGAGAATTGTCTGGATGGGGTAGGTATAGAAAGGTAAAGATCAGGCAGTACTTCTTGGAGCAAGTAATGTTTGAACTGAGAGCTGAAGCTGAGTAGGAAATAACTGAGTAAATGATGTGGGGTCCAGTGGAGTGAGAAGGAGTGTATGGATGGAGGAAGCCCTTCAGGGGAGAAGAAATAGTACATGCAAAGACGGTGTGGAAGCAGGGACCGTGGTGTGTTCAAGGAACTGAACTGCCCTATGGTAGATAAGGCACAGAGAACAAGGAAGAGAACATACGATGGGGAAAGAAAGTTAGACAGAAGTGAAACCCGAACAGCCTTGGTTGCTGCCTTAGCAATGTTGGTTTTTATCCTAACAAGATTTAATCCACAGTGGAAGTAGTGATATGACCAGATTTAAGTTTTGAAAAGATTTCTATTGATTGCAGTGGAGAACAAATAGAAGGGAGGAAAGGGAAAACAGGATGCAAGAGATTTGTTAGGGGTATTATATTAGTTCAGGCAAGAGACAGTCACAGCATGGACTTGGAGATGGAGAGAAGTATAAGGAGGTGAGAGGTAGGACTTAGTACTGGGTTGATGATAGGGTGTAGGGCAAGGGAGGAGTCAAGGAATGACCTGGATGTGTAGTGTGTGCAACTGGATGGGTATTGTCACCTATCACTGCAGAAGACAGCCAAACTTGGAATGAGGGCAGGGCAGTGTTGGACATGGCGTGACTGAAATGTCTTTGAGACATCTAAGTAGAGAAGTCATGTAGATGGTGAGATATACCAATTTGGAATTGAGAGAAGTCTTCTAGAGAAAAAAGATTTGTGAATCAGATATAGATATAGATATAGATATAGATATAGATATAGATATAGATATAGATATAGATATAGATGGAGGAACGTACAAGCATGGATGAAGTTCCCAAGAGAAAGACTATAACAAGAGAAAGAAAAGCCCTCAGACGGAGCCTTGAAGAGCTTTCAAGGAGCTAATTGGCCTGACATTGTTCTGAAAACAGTACTAAGATTGTAGGGTCAAGTCTTTTTTTTTCCACCACTAACTTACACTTCTTTCCTATTATTTTGTTTTGTTTTGTTTTGTTTTACCAAGGATAGACATCTATCCTCCATCTCTCACTCTAGAATTTCCTTTGTTAACCCTGAATTGCCTCTGCCAGGGATGATAGGAGAAGTTTCACCATAAAAGGGCTTAATTAAAATGAAGAATACTTTGTAATTGGATTAGAGTTTAATGAATAGAACTTTATATGTGTGCTAAACGATGCTTGTTACCAAAACTATTTAAGTGTTAGTGATTTTATGCTTTTGTCTTTTAATGGTCAGTTACTCTGTCCTTGATCTGTGAGATCAGCATGAGGTGCTGCCCAGAGATGCTCTGAGATTTGATTTGAAATGACCTAGGGCTTGCAATATCATTTACTTAGAAATGATCACTATGCATATTTTAGAAGAGGACATCCCTTCAGTCCGTTTTGCAAGTTCATTATTGCAAACAATGGCTAAAGAAAGTATAGGCTTTTGTAACAGATAATTGAGGAAAACAACAGAAAATTTTAAGTTCATATTATTGCCCAATATTGTGTTTTCATAGTAGACATTGCATAAGAGGGAAAGATCCTTATTGATAAGCATGGTTTTCTTTCCATGATTATTTATTCACTGGGTAGTGATGGCATGCCAAGGAAGAACTTCATTGTGTTCATGGGTGCACATGTGCACTATGGGTATTTGCATGTTCTCTGTGTGTTTGCCCATGTTTACTATGTAATTAAAACAAGACATCAACTGTGATCTCCCCAGAAGGAGCAGTAACTATATAACTTAAGCAGCAAACAGAAGGATTTTTTTTTTTTTTTTTTTGCTGTCTGTTTTAATGTAGGCAAGAAATAAGAATGTTTTTCAAGATAATATGAAAGAATATTATGGAGCTGCACTGTCCAACAGGGAAGCCACTAACCATAAGTGGTGATTCAAGTTTAAATTAATTAAAACTAAATAAAATTAGAAATTAAGTTCTTCCATCACACCGGCCACATTTCAATAGTGTCTACAGTATTGGACAGTGCCAATATCCAACTTTTCCACCATCACAGAAAGTTCTATTGAACAGCTCTGAACTGAAGCTGGGATCAAATCCAGGCTGTGGCCAGTTTTTGCATAGCCCATGAACTAAGAATGATGTTACATTGTGAAATTATTGAAAAACAGTCAGAAGGATAATATTTTAAAACACAAGAAAATCATTTGAAATTCAAATTTGAGTGTTACTAAATAACGTTTTGTTGAACACGCCCATTCCTTTACATCCTATCTGTGACTTTTCACGCTGCAACAGCCCCATTGAGTAGTAGTGACAGAGACCTTATAGCCTGCAACGTCTAAAATATTTACTCTCTGGCTCTTTATAGAAAAGTTTGCCCACCTTTGAGCTAAGGGATGGAATGTAGCAAGGTCACAAATCACTTTACTGGTGACTGTTCTGTGTGGTTTGGAAAAGGAAATCAGGGGAAGAGAACGTGTGTCCAGAGCTCCTGCCCTGATTTGATTGCTGTGGGACATCCCCCTGTCTTTTAGGATTTGATGGTGGACGGGAGTGAAGGCTCCAGAAATGCTGGAGGCCGCCTTTAACATGAATCCAAAGGGCTTCATTGAACCCTCAGCTTTCTCAGTGTCTTTTTGTAATTTTTTTAAGATACTGTCTAAAGCTCACTACTCTCTGTGGTTCACTCTCCTCCTCATTGTCAAAAGGCAAATTAAGTTCTCTCAAAGGCTTGACAATAAGAAACAAGGAAATTCAGTTACCCTCTTGACAGCAATGCCAATTATCTTTTTAACCTTCTCTTAGACTAATGGCTGAGAAAATGAAAAATTATTTTGTGGTGGGACCTGAGCCAACTCAGCATCCATCTGCTCTCATTCTACCATTCCTCCCTATCTCTTGAGAATGGGCTCACTACGAATATTTTGTCTCTTATTGGGCCAGGCTTAAATCCATGCAAGAACTTCATGAAGTCATTCTCCATCAGAAATGCCACAAGGCTATTGAGAATTTCTGTAGGACTAGGATTGTATCTTCTGTACCTGTGAATTGACTGGTCCACGACAGATCACCCTAGGGAGCCCAGCCAATCCATTTGATAATGCTGCTGGACAAGGTTATATCTGGGGAGGGGGGTGAAGTCCTCAGCAAATGCATTTCTAGTTTAAGCCTCTAACCCCTCAGCATTAGCTTTAAGCCTAACTGACTTCAAAGGAATAAATCATCAGGAAAAGTCCAGGACCCAAAGGATTGCTGTCCAGGTTTTCCTGGGCATGGCTCAGGTTCAGGCACAAGTGCATGTCCCCTCCTCAGGAATGTGTGCCCACTGACCTTCCACTTGTTGGCTGCTGGGGGGAATTCAGGTTAAGACCACTGTGCAATGGAAAGAACGTGAGCACTTATACTTCAGTCTCTAGGATTTCTGAGCCTGATCCCTACATACCTACCTTAGTTTGCACTCTTTCTTTACATCCTCTGGCCAATAGATGTATTCTGAGTGTCTTGTAGGTGGATTTGAGGACACTGATTTGTTGGAATGTTAAGAGGAGCACTCCTAGAAGGAGTCATTGGACCAACACTTCAATAGCAAAAAGGAGGTAGTAAAAATCATCCATTTTGACATTTAGATTTCTCATTGACATGCAACTGATTTATTTAATTCTCTTTAATATTAAAGAATGAGGAGAGTAGAACAAACTGTTTGGAAATGGATAAGCCATTTGTTTTTTTTTTTTTTTTTTTTTTTTCAGCCATTTGGTTTTTAAACCAAAAAAAAACCTAGAGTAAAAATTTTCATTACTGAAAGGATTTTGAAATTATTATTGAGATGCCTAGAGCACACAGTGGCAGTTTTGGAAGCACTAGATCTTTTTTCACCACTTAGAGTACCTAAGGCCAGATGGATGGCTTTGTCAGAAAATATCATGAAGCCAACCTGTCTTTGATAATTATTTCAAATTGTCTACATCTATAATCCTAAGTCTCTTTTTAACTGCTTATTTGATCAGTGGTCTTTGATGTATAACTACTGGACCAATAAATGGCCTGTTAATAATGAAACAGAGTCTTAGCTTCACCATGCATCATTTCTAGAGGATGTGAGTGCTAAGGCAATAACAGATGTGTGAGTAAGAGTGAGAACTCTAGAAGTTGTGGGAAGAGGTTCCAGACAGAGGGACAGCAGGTGTGGCTGCCCAGAGGCAAGGGGATCATTGGAGGAAATGGAGGAAGTTCATTACCATAGAGATGAGGCTGAGGAGGAACATGGGGCCAGAACAGGCAGATCATTGCAAGAAGCGATAAGGGCTTGAAGCTTTATCCACGGGACAGTAGCAGCCATTGAAGACACATGGTCTAATTTCTGTTTTAGTAGAATCTCTCTGTGAACTGGACAATGAATTAGAAAAAAGAACCAGGAGATTTATTAAAAGGCTATTCCTATAATCCATAAAATGGTGATATTCTGTGTTTATGTCCTTGAGAAGAAAGCACAGGTAAGGATCACCCAATGTATGTTTGGTAGAATATTCCACAACCAATCATGAAGGAAGATAAAGAACACAATTAGGAGACTGCTAACTCATTACCTCCATTTTCCTTTATGTATCAGCTCAAGCACTCTTTCTAAATGAAACTAAACTTTATCATTACTTTTAAAAAATATTTGAGTCTCATGATTACCTCTTGAATGTAAATCTCCATGTATTCATTGTAATCAAACCTATCCAAAGGCTGGCATCAATATACCTAGGCAGCGTGTATATTCTAGCCCAGATTTCACATGGATGACACCAGAGTCCCAGACATAACCTTTAGAAGCAATGCTGTTCTCCACAGGTGGGGGCCTCCACTACTCTCAGAGTATATTACATCTGCTCAAGTTCAGAGCAGCCTGGGTGAGGGCAGCCCTGCTTTTTCACTGGCCCACACAACTGTCTGCCACATGATAAGCTATCCCATCAGGTTTCATTAGGATGTTGACCACAGGCTAACCAGTGACCTTTCCTTCTCTCAAAACTTAGAATATCCCTGCTATTTATCCAAATCACTGCATGATTTGACCTTGGCTTCCTGTGCCTTCGGGTTATCAACAGGAAGGTCAGGTCATTATAAAAGAGTGGTGTCCATCACTAATGACCCCAGGACATACCTTAGATATTGGGATGTTGAATAAATCCCACCAGTTCCTTTTATTATAATGTGCCTCTTTTTCTTGAAAGCTAAGCCCCGAAATAAAAGAATTTAAATGGCAATTTATTTTTTAATAAATGAATTTTGTGAAATAAATTTCATGAATACTTCCCCATTCTTCCAGTTAAAACGTAATTCTCATGGGGTTTTAAAAGTCAGGCTAATGAATTCACCTAGTAGCTATTACTTACCATTTGTATATGATCTTTTAATAGACATTTTATTGACCTAGGGATGGTAAGGACTGAGACTTAAGTGGTTCCATTTCTAATAGTAAAAAAGAAACTATTTCTGGCTATAATAAAATTTAGTGGTCTTAAAATTTAAATAGAACAGTTGTTTATACTTACTCAGGGAAATGGAGAGTTATATAGGATACTTAAATAAACTGTGGAACACTTGGTCCTAAAAAGTGCCCATTATAATACTTTAAACAAATTAAATTTTATTTAAAAGTTTCAGGTCTCCTGAATGTCAGGGGAAGGTGAAAATGCAGTCAGGGGATATAAAGGCTAGCACCAGGAAATACAGCCAGAAATTATGAACTTAGATTTCTTTGCATGTCCTTGTACGGCATCATTGCTTAAAAGATGATCTTGATGACCACTGACATTTTATAAACTTGAGTGCAAAGTGCAATGTGTTCCTTTTCCATGGACTGAAGCACATGATAGCCCTTGGGCCAGATTATAAGAATGCCTATCATAAGATTATAGGAAATGAGAGGAAAAAATCCGGATTGAAAGCCTGACCCACACATGACTCCCTGTTTTAAAGAAAACTTTTGATCTTGCTTTCAGCACATGGCTTCCTGAGCAAAGATGTTTAATAAGTAATTGTTTAAAATTTAGCCACATGGATTAATCTTAGTCCCTAGGGAAACCCAAGAGGATGAGAACAAAGGCCCACGTCCCTCAGAAGGCACCCCCTGTTGGCAGCTGGAAATACAATCAAGAATTGTCGTTGTAGAATCATAGTGAACTCTAGTTCTTTTCAGAACTCTAGTGAGTTGAGAGGTGGTCCCCTAAAAGATATGTCCACATTCTAATTCACTGAACCTATGAATATTACCTTATTTGGAAAAAGGGCCTTCAAAGAAGTAATTAAGTGAAGGATTTTGTGATGAGGAAGTCAACCTGGATTTCCCAAGTGGTCCCTAAATCCAATAGCACGTGTCCTTATAAGAGTGAGACAAGGGTACAGCAAAGTGAATTTACACCTGAAACTAACACAACATGGTAAATCAACTATACTCCAATAAAAATTAAAAAAACAAAACAAAACAAACAGTGAGGCAAGGACACATTTGATACAGAGAGAAGAGGAGGAGGCAATGTGACCACAGAGGCAGAGATTGAAGTGGTATAGGCCCCAGTCAAAGAATGCTGGCAGCCACAAGAAGTTGAAAGAGGCAAGGAACCAATTCTCCCCAAGAGCCTTTGGAGGGGGTATGGTCCTCCCAACACCTTGATTTCAGGCTTCTGGCCTCCAGAACTGTAAGAGAATAAATTTCTGTTGTTTTAAGCTGCCCAGTGTATGGTAATTTGTTACAGCCTGCACAAGAAACTAATATGCTACCAGTGCATTCTGTTCCCTCTATTTATTTGTACCCTCCCTAATGTCTGCTTTTCTGGGTGAGGTTATCTTGAAGGTCTTTTCCCCTTCCATGATCTTGCACACCCATCTGGAATATTCTCTGTGGCAGTAGTCTAAGCCATTACAACCACATTTCTTATAGATTGTATGTGTGAAATCTGCAGAGCTCAAAAAACAATATTTGATCAAAAGCAACTCTTGAACAAGTGAATTGCTTTTTTCTCAAGTTCATTCATTCAACAAATATTTGTTGAGCATCTATTATGTGTCAGGCATTGTCCTGAGTGGTGGGGATACACTGGGGAAGAAAATGGACAAAAATCCCTGTTCCCCTGAAGTGTTCATAGGCAAGCGATAAGTGAAATAAAGAAGCAAAAATTATGACATGATGAGTGGAAACAAAAACTACAGAGAAAATTAAAGGAAGAGGAGGGATGGGGAGTAGAAGTTCTCCATCCTTACTAGGATGGTTGGGGAAGGTGTAACTGAGACGGCAACCTTGAGGAGGTGGCTCTCCAGAGAAACGGAACCAATAGGAGATACAAAAGGATTTATTATAAGGAATTGGTTCACATGCTTATGGAGGCTGGCAAGTCCAAAATCTGCAGAGCAGATGTCCCAGTTCAAGTGCAAAAGCCAGAAGCTGCTGTAGAACCTGGAAGATGCTTCAGTCCAAAGGCCATTAGGCAGGAAAATTCTTTCTCACTTGGAGGAGAGTCAACCTTTAGTTCTATTCAGGCCTTCAACTGATTGGATGATCCAATGGGATCTAGGTTTAACATTATGTATCATGTCCTAATAAACCTGGGAAATAGTTATTACCACCACCACACACACACAAACACACACACCATGAAGAAACAAAGAGCTCAAACCAGCTAAGTGGCTAGTCTTACAACACACAGGTAAGAGAACCAGGCTTCAGGCATGATTATGGCAGATTCTAAAGCCTACTTTCTTTCCATTATTTTATTAGATTTTTTTCATACTTCTGAAAGAAACTACTAGAGCTGTGGACTCCAAAATATCCAAGGCTGATCTGTGTGTTGTTTTTCCTACATAGTTTCCCCAGTGTTCTGTTCACATTTCATAGAACTTTTGAGAATCCTCCAGCATTTGCAGCACTGCCATAAGGCCTGAAAGTACCTCGCAGACTGAATTGAAGCAGCATTAATAGGTCTCCTCCTATCTGAGCCCACACACAACTCTGCACCTCAATCAGCCAATCAAAAAATAGCGTGAGCATATAAAGATGAAAAGACGTGATCCCTGCTTTCAGTTCGCTGGTCATCTCATTAGGGTGATATAACCAAGTGAAATGATGAGATGAGATAAGGGCCAGGCTATGTGACATTGACCTTAGGTAGACAAAAATTCAATAACAACAAAAAAGAGTGATTAGTCTGTGGAAGCTGCACAGGAGAAAGGACATCGTGAGTTGAGTGGAGAAGGATATTGCAAAGATCTAGGGAAGGTGGGAAGTCTGCAAAGGGTCGGAGCAATTGAGCAAATTATCTCAGAGCGAAAGATGGACTCCCTCTTTTAAAGTTCTAAACTTTCATAACTTCATAATAACTTCCCAATAACTTTGGCCAGTATGCTTCTTTTTTTTTTTTTTTTTTTTTTTTTGGAGGCAATAAATTCACAAATGCTGTAAGAGCAAATTGAACATGAAACCGTTGGTTGATTTCATTTTCTTTTTTAATTTAGCAGAGACCTCTTTGGACTAAATCTTATCAAGAATAATGTGACCTGAGCCACCCATTGTACTGAATGACTTCCCCTTCTTTTTAAATTTGAAATCAGTTTTTATTTTATATGCAGGCATAGCATCCCACAACAATTACAAGTAAAAAAAAAGAATAAAAACCTTTCCGTCAGCATTTTCTATGATTGCAATTTATATGCAGAAGTAGCCTGGTGTTATCTCATGAGGCAATTTTCTTAAAATATGTGAGTAATGGCAATTAAGTCATTGTATGGAGTCATTTCTAAAATAATACACTTTGTCACGTTACCTTAATTACCTTAAGCTGTGGCTGTATTTTAAAGAACAGAACGTCTTCTCATCACTGTTATAAATACAGACAAATTATTTTTCCCCTTGTGGTAATCATGAGGCTAATGTGCTTGCCTTTTCCCTTCTAAAACCAATCTTTATTAACAAGAAATCAGCTCAATCATAGGAATTGGGATCAACAGTTCTCTTGATTCTGTGTTCAGTTGAATCCCGACTTTTTTCTGCCTTCCTAGCTCTATTCTTCCATAAGACAAATCCTTTTGCTGGCAGGGGCTTTCCAGCAGCACATGGGCAACTCCTGGTTTGTAATCTCCACTCTTAAAACTTGTGCTGGTAGATATTAAAATCAGAATTCCAGGGTAAATGCCAATGAAGGCAATAAATCTGAACTATGCAGGCCATGATTTCTATTGGTTGTATCTATATGCATGGGGCTATCAGGTTCTACAATTCCAAATTCAAGTTCTCTACTGACTGAGCTTATGTCCTTGAATGTGTGATTCATACTTGTGGTAACACCTTGGAGTCATTTTATAGGGATGCTGAACTTGTTTGGAGAGGCTTTAACTAGATTCTTTTGCTTCGTGCAAAGAGCTAGTTATCTGATGTGGTCTCTGTTTTGGAGTAATAAGGGGGTAAATGTAAATAAGACATTAACATTGTCCAACCTTTCTCATAGTTAGAATGAATACCCTTTGTTTGTAGTTTTGAAAGCATCTTGGCTTGTGTGGCCACTGTTGCCTAATGTAATAAAATTAGGATAAAACAAGGAAATGATGGCATCATTGTAAAATAGAATGAAATTTGACCACTGGAAATACCCTACTTTACAACATTCTCAAAGCATGGAGAAAATGGCCAGGGCCAGCTGCCTCATGCACAAGGATAGGCAAACAATCAGTAAAAATGCTTACATAGAAAGTAAATAATGAGATCTTTAATATGAATTTTCAATATTTTATGAATCTTGGTGGTTTTGGTCAACCTTATATCAAATAAACAGAGTTATTTATTGTTATCATTACTTGCTAATAAGTACTGGTTTTGACCATCTGTAGGTTTTGTCTTACAATTTAGTCAGAAATGTGGTTTTGACTCATATTAAGTGCATTGTGGCAATGCAAAATCTTCTACTGAAGCATTTTGTTTTCTGCGCCCCTATTTTCTGATTGACGTATAGCTACTGTACAACATTATATGTTACAGGTATACAATATAGTGATTTGCAATTTTTAAAGGTTAAACTCCATTTTTAGTTATTACAAAATACTGGCTACATTCCCCATGTTGCACAATACATCCTTGCAGCTTATTTTATACCCAGAGTTTTGTACCTTCTACTCCCCTTCCCCCATCATGCCCGTCCCTCCTCCCTCTCCCCACCAGCAACCACCAGTTTATTCTCTATATCCATGGGTCTGCTTTTTTGATAACAAAAAATATAAATTCACTAATTTGTTGTATTTTTTTAGATTCCACATATAAGTGATATAATTCAGTATTTGTCCTTCTCTGTCTGACTTATTTAACTTAGTGTAATGCCCTCCAAGTCCATCATGTTGCTGCAAATGGCAAGAATGAAATTTTCATTCTTTTTTATGGCTGAGTAATATTCCATTGTATGTATATACCACATCTTCTTTATCCATCCATCAGGTTTAATTCTTGGAGTTGACAGTGAAATGATTTTGGAATAACAACAGGCAAAAATATGGAAGAGAAGAAATCATAAATTCTAAATACGTATTTTTTAATTTATGTTAACTTGCACAGTAAGTTTTTAAAATATCAGGAAACATATAAAGTTTACTGTGATGAAACTATGAGTATTTGAATTTGGATAATGACAATATTTCACCCATTTTTATTTTACCAAGTTGTGAATAAGTCATGGCCTGATGGCATCATCTAGACATAAATTTTGAGAAACTTCCACATTATAATTCTATAGAAGCTCTGTAAGGCAATATTTCAAAATTAGGACCTGGCTTTGGAAAATTTCATTTTGTGAAGATTAAAGTTAGACATTGGCAATCCAAAGACTTTTACTTTCCTGCTGGAACAGAATTAGATGTTAAGGACAGTAGTTTAGTGACATCCAAATTTTTTGACTTTATACCCCTAGAAACTGAGCGCTCACACACAGGCATATTTAGTTAGTTATTGTATGCTTAGAATAACACATTCATTATAATACATTCATTATAAATGAATGCATGTAATATATAAATATATTTTAAAATTATAATGAAATAAAAATAGTGAAAAAGGATGAGGTAAAGATGAAAATCATGTTTTATTTTATTTGTTAATGATTCAAAATGCCTCTTTGCTCTCCAAGTGAGAGTAGTTGTGTTTGGATAGACTTCATTATTTTCAAAACCCTTGGTTTGACTCTTTGATTCAGAAATCCAAAGCTCTGGCTCTAAGTTTAGCTTTTTTCAATATTTGGCTTTAACGTCCCTCACTGCTGGAAAAAAAAATAAAAAGATCCCTCACATAGATTTGAAGATTGAAATGGAAGAAGTGCATCCTTTGCTGTGCTTACTGCATTATTATACCCTTTTTATTCAATTCCATTCACCAATTGTCAAGGTTTGACTTTATGGTGGATGATTAATTTTTAAGTGCTCTGTTAATTACAATGGCTTTGCACTTTCATTAACATGTTATAGGCTTAAGGCAAGGTTTGTTGTTAGCTATAGAGGAAGCAAATCTATATTTCAAAGAGTCTTCTTTTTTAAACTGATTCTCCTGTGATACCTGATTATTTTCACCTTTTAATGTATGAAAGGGGGACATGAAAACTCGGTTTCCTTTTCTTTACCACTTGCATTGTTCCTAATATGGTTCATCTCCATTTCTTTGCAGGGATTTAGTCTTTCTGGTGAGGGTTTGTTAGTTAAAATAGGTAAAGTAGCCTGTAAATCCACTTAACTTGGCCACATGTGAACAGAACATGTTGCAGGAAGCCAAAAGTGAATGTATAAGCAAGGGCACCACTGTCTAGCCTTCAAGATGTGAGACCCTCCTCTTTCCTCAGAAGGCCTTCAGCACTATGTGGCGTCCATAACCATCAGACAAACACCAATATGGTACCAGTGTTGAACTTTATACAAGGTATAAATGAAGTTAAATGCTCTTGCAAATGGAAGTTCTGGTACTCTTTTCCCATATTGCAATGGATCATTTCTCCTCTGAGCATACACATGCCTCTTTGAAGACCACAGGTTTAGGGCATTAAATTGCTTTCTTTCTTGCCAAGACAACAGATCATGAATTCTTTTGGTAACTAGAGAGTTCTGGTATTTTGTAGGCAAGAAATATACTAGAAGTTCCCATATCTAAGCCTATTAGGCTTGTCAATTTTTTGCTTTATATGGTTAGAGGGTAGAATTATTGGGTGCATACATATTTAGTATTGTTATGCTTCCCTATTAAATTAATGCTTTTATCAGTATGAAATGCCCCCCTTTAGTAATTTTTCTTGCCTTAAAGTAATACTGTCCAATAGAGAAGCCACTAGCTATGTGTGTCTATTTAAATTTAAATTAATTAAAGATAACATTTTATATTCAGTTCCTCGATTGTACTACTCATGTTTCAAATGCTCAATAGCCACATGGCTAGTGCCTACCCTATGGGATAGGGCAAAGAACAATTCCATCATCTCACAAAGTTCTGTTGGACAGGTCTATCTTAGAGCTACTTCATCTGGTATTAAAACAACCATGCAGCGTTATTTTTGGTTGATGATTACATGGAGAATTAGACAAATCTGCAATCACAGATGGAGATTTTAACATACCCCTCTCCTTTACTTACAGAACAAGCAGGGAAAAAAATCAATAAGCATATAGAGGATTTGAGTAACACAATTAACTAGCATGGTCTAATTCAGTACATCCAACAACAGTACCATACATACTCTCTTAAGCACTCAGAAAATTTACCAACATGGGCCATGTGCCAGGTCATAAAGCAGGTCTCAAAACCTCACATTATTTCAATCATGCAGTGTGTTATTTGACCATTGTGGAAATTAAGTTGGAAAATCAATAACAGAAAGATAATTAGAAAATCTCCAAATACCTGGAAAGTAATCAACATGCTTCTGAATAACCTAGAGGTCAGAGGAGAAATCAAACTTAAAAGGAGAACATATTTTGAACTGAACAGCCTACCAAAACATATGAGATGAAGCTTATGCAGTGTTTGGAGGGAAATGCATAACTTTAAACGCGTATATTAGAAAAGAAGAAAGGAAGAAACTCAAGCTCTAAGCTTCCATCTCAAGTAAGTAGAAAGGAAACAGCACCTTAAACCTAGAGAAAGTAAAAGGAAGCAAATACAAAAAATGAAAACAGAAATCAGCAAAACAGAAAACAGGCAATATTAGAGAAAGTCTATAGGGATAAAGGTTTGGTTTATTAGTCTAACATGATTAATAAAATTGATAAACACCCCCTCCAAGACTGATTTCTCTCTAAGGAACTTAATTGCATTTGTTGCCCAGATACAAAGAAGTTTACTTTGAAATTATAATTTACTAAACTTCCATTCAAGTCAATTCTCTTTCCATTATGACAGCTTTTTAAAGCCTGTTTTTCATCAGTTAAGTTGAATCATAATGATAAAAGCATAATCAGGATAACAAAAGTGCTGAGAGAGGAAAGAATGCTGAGTAAATCTGTGAACCTGATGAGGGCAGGGGGCGTGACATTTAAAACAAGTCTTTCTAACGGCCTCAATGGACAGTGTGGGGAAGGAAGAACAATTAAATATTAATTTTTTAAAGATGAAAATGAGCTTCTCTTCTATTTCACCTTTCAGACAGCTAGGAGGACTTGACCAACAGACCATGAATATTAGTTTTAATAGAAGAGACAGGGCAGAGCAGTAGGTAGAGTTGGATGCCAGGTCTCCCCACAGGGCAGGCATTGATTGCTGATGTCACACAGCAGGAGGTATGTAATTCTACAATCAGGAAACTCAGAATAACTGGTGGCACAGAAAAGAAACACTCCTACAGTTTGGGTTTTGCTGGCACCATACTGTTTAACCTGTTAATCAGTGATTCTCAAACTTTAATATAGATGCAAATCACCTGGGGAATCCTATTAAAATGCAGGCTCTAAGTTAGTAGGTCTGGGTAGACTTTATAACAAGTCTACCTTTATAGTCTGATGACTTTATAACAAGCTCCCAGGTGATGTTGATGCTGCTGGTCCATGGACCACACTGTGAGTAGGAAGACTAACTCAGCAGCACAAACTGGCAGCCCAAACACCAAGTCATGACAGTAGCTCTCTCACTACTACTGTGTGGAATTAGCTACTAACGTATACAAAGTGTGAAATTTCATATGAGCATCTGAAGCTTTCCTTGAAAATTGGGAAGAGCTGGCCAGAGTGAGCCTTCTTACCTGCATGGCAGTAGTCAGCTGGAACCAAGTAGAGGCTGTCACTTTAGGGATGCCATGATTTACCCTCTGCGACAATCCCCATCTCTGTGACAATCCCCATCTCTGTGACACTGACCCCCTGCCCATGATCCTTCGCATTGTTCATCTGCCTTCCAAACCTCAAGGGCTCTCAACCTTGGCTAAATATTGGAATCACAGGGGAGCTTCAAGAACTACTGATGCCTTGGTCCCATCCCAAAAGATCCTCATGTCATTGGTTTTGGGTGAGACCTGGTCTTTTGTTTTGTTTTTTTTTTTTTCTTTTTTGGCCGCACTGTGTGGCTTGTGGGATCTTAGTTCCCCAATCAGGGATTGAACCCAGCCCCTCAACAGTGAAAGTGTGGAGTCCTAACCACTGGACTGCCAGGGAATTCATGAGGCCTGGTGATTTTAAAAGCTTCCAGTTGATTCTGATGTACAGCAAAGGTTGAGAACTTCTGTTTAAATTTAGCAAACATTCCAGCAAGATTCTCAGCCACCATCCTCAGATTCTGATTCAGAAGGTCAGGACAACCTATTTCCTAATATTTGCAGGACCTAAGACAAAAGGAAATTCTGAGCACATGACCTTCTCCCTTCCCTTCCAAGGCCCCACCCCACCCCATTTCTTCTTGCACCATAGAGGATCTTCTGTACATAGAGGTGGACACCCCAGCACATGTGTCCAAGATCTGTCCTTACTCCCATCAAACATCCCCCCCCTTGGTGATGCCTTAGACTTAGGTGTATGCAAAATGGCAGCAAGGTTCTGCTCTCAGGAGGACTGACTGGAGAAAGAAGACTGTAAGGGACTAGAAAGGGGGCTGGGGGCCTGTTGGGAAGGGAATCCTGGTATCCCAGTGGTGTGTTTCATGACACCAAAATTTTCTGAGACCAGCTGGGTGTCCTACAATTCAATTCTGACACTACTCAGAGTTAGCACAGACCCCACAGCTTAAGAGTTCAGTCCCACAAGTCTGCCCCCACTTGAGACGCTCACAACAAGTCTTGGGCTACCTGTACTTCTGACCAACCAGCTATAAATTGGGGGTTTCCACAACCCCCTCTTCATGTTTGATAATTTGCTAGAATAGCTCACAGAACTCAGAAAGTCACTTCACTTCCATTTATCAGTTTATTAAAAAGGGTACAAATGAACAATGGATAAAGAGGCACATGGGGTGAGGTCTGGAAGGATCCTGAGTGCAGGACCTACTGTGCCCAGGATCTAGGGGTGTGCCATCCTCCCAGCAAGATTTCTCCAACCCAGAAACTCTCTGAACACTGCTGTTCAAGAGTTTTTATAACCCAGTCTCCAGCTATGTCCTTCCTTCCCTGGTGGTTGGTACTGGGGGCTGAAATTTCCAACTGTCTCATCAATTGGTCCTTCAGCCCCATCCTGAGATTATCCAGGGCTCTATTCTAAGTCACCTCATTATCATTAAGTCAGGTGTAAAGACACTCCTATCACTTAGGAAATTCCAAGGGTTTTAGGAGCTCTGTGCAAGAACCAGAGACAAAAACCCACCTGCGTATTCCAGCACTGGGGAGGCCATGTCTCCAGATGAGCTTGTGCTGTGAGGAGCACATGCGTAAACGAGGGCCAGAAGGAGTCGTGAAGGCCAAGGAACGGGCCCCTCTGCCCAGAACTAAGGGTGCTCTCGTGGGAGGTCTAGGATGAGTCTGAGCGTTATTCACATAGTCTCTCCCAGGGGATTCTGAAGCAGCTGGTCCACGGGGTACACTGGGAAAGACAAACTCTGCAAGAGAATCAGAGCTAAAGAAGAACAGCTTTCCTTCTTTTTTCTTTTCTGCCCAACAGTCCTCAGTAAAAATCAGATCCTGGAAACCACACTCGTAATATCAAACCAGGAATTCATCATACTTTTGCAGATGGATCATGCTTTGGGGGCTTTGAAGCCAAAGAGTTAGAGTCTCCAAACAGTTTATTTGAGGAGAGTGGCCACAGGCCTCGAAAAAATTAGAGATTTAGGCTGGCTACACTCCCTGCTTCTGGGAGTTCTTTCTGCTAGAATGCTGTTGTCATGTGTGGACTTAGAAATACAAGAGAAGCCAAACAGCCAAGTGGGCTCTGCCTTCATCTGGATGTTCCCCTGGAAAGTAAAGTCCTCCTTGGCTTCAGGATTTTGAATAATGAGAGCTTATTTGAGTGAGTTCTTTTGAGGGGCCCAAGCACTGAGCCATCTCCTGTGATCCCCTACAGTGTCTGCAGGGCTGACTCAGCATCCTCACGTTCTGGACAGAAACTGAGACACAGAGACCAGCCACTGGCCCAAGCCCCTGCAGCTCCTCACTGGCAGAGTTGAGATGTGAATCAAGGCACCTGGCCCTGGAACTCACATTCTCCAAACCACCACCATCCACTGCCTCCCCAAAACACACATGTGTAAACGTGCCACCGTTTTCAGCTGGGAGCTGTGTGACTCCCAGCAGAGTTTCTGTTCCCAAAGTCCAAAGGAGATGACACTGTGAAGGTTAATGTTTGTTGCAGCCAGAGCAGACCTTGTAGCTTCAGGGCGAACCAAGTTGCTCAAAAATACCCACAGGAACATTTTCTACTGTGCTTATGGAACCAGGAAACGTGATCGGCATTCAAGAGGCTGTAGTTGTACCATAGTCCTCACAAATTGTAGATGCACAGGAACTTCCTGGGGCAAACGTTCCTTAGAAACCAGGCTGGACTCCCTTTACTTGGTCAGGAAGAGATAAAAGGCTAAACTTCCCAGGGCAGCTGATTTGTGAATGTCATCCTAAGTATCTGAAGAAATTGGAATAAAAATTCCCCAGCCTACTCTTGGAGCCTGTCTCTGACAATCCTCTTCCAAGCAAACTCCATAAGCCAGACATTGCAAACAGACAACCAGGCTGCAATAACCAGCAAACACAATTTATTTGACTCACACATTGTTATAGTGCTTTTTCTTTCCTATAATTTTCTTTTTGATTGGTCTCTAACTTTTAAAAATCAGGTGATTTTTCATTTTAAAATATTTTCTGGCTTCTTTTGAAATACTGGAAGTCATAGCTGCATTGAGTCAATGGTACCACTTGGCAGTAATTGGCTGGACCAGAGGAGTGGGTTCCCCCTTTAGATGAGCATGTGCTCCCTTTAGCCACAATCACCATCATTCATTATTGCCTTACAGCCACATACCACCACCACCACCATTGCTTTGTACTCCTAACTTTATATCTCTTCCTTCTATATGCATTTGCATTTAATAACTACAAATTTCCTGTTGTTGAAGATCCCTTGTCATTTATGATATGTGTATTTGCTTCTATATAAACTTTGCTTCAACTAGGTCACACTAGCCTAAGAGATAGTCATTGCTTGTTCATTGTTATAATGGGTTGCAAAGTAACACTAAGTGCCCATCCAAACTTTAGTCCCCAAGTTTCCTACCCTAATGGCATGGTTTGCTTTTTGCTTGCCACTTCCCACATATGGTGGTAGATGTCTGGCACTTTATGTTGATAAGGATTCCACGGCATCCAGACTGACCCAAGAATACTGACACAATTGATTAGTGATGTCTGCCATGGTCACCATAGTGGCTGCTGTCTATTAGAGCCATTGGCCCTATGCTTTTTTTCTTTATTTTGTGTTTCTGCTCTGCCTTTTAATTATTCTGTCATTTCAGCTACACCTGGGATTCTGAGTGTCATTTCTAAACAGTAGCTACTGACATTAGTGAGTGTCTTCTCATTAGGTCTCCCAAAAGAAAGGATGATTATTTTTCTAACTGCTAATTAAAGAACTTGAGAAAATTGTCCCATTGCAGACTGTTCCTCTTCATAAACAACAAAACCATCCTCCAGGACAAAACCGAGGAAGGCCAACTGCCTCTAACCAAGCAAGGGTCTAATGCCAGCCTAGGACTATTCCACTAGAGATGAAAACAGCTCCACTGCCCACTTTGTTCAATTACTTTATTCCACTTACTCTGGAACTGACATCACAGCCGTGTCCCAAGTAGTGGAGGAGATCCTCACCCATGCAGGACCCCAGCTGGCTGTATCCCAGTGTTCTCAGGGTAAGCCTGTGGGTCCAGGCAATCCCCTCTCCTCACTTTTCCCTCGCTCTCAAGTCATATCAGCCAAGGCTCAGTCCTAGACAAACAGCGAACTGCGAGTTGAGGCACTTCCTTTTTCTGGGGTTGACTGTTTAAGTGTGAGAAGGGTCACTTTTACAGCCTAAGATGGGAAAGTGCCAGAAGTCCCCACAAACCTCCAAAAGCATTGTTTTCTTTCTGATTTCCTCCACTCTTTCCCCTCTGTGTAATGTTTTTTGTTTTCTTATACTCTTCACCTGCCATTTCCATCTCCCTAGTGCTAGATATCACAGTCAGAGGAAGCTTAATACAACAACACAATTACATCTAAGCAGCCCCCAGACAGCCCCCCAGTGTCCTGAAAGTGAGCTCTGGTTTTATCACGGCCCCTGGGTGGCCAGAAATTACACTGTCATTTACAGTGCAACAGTCCATAGACCAATGGGGAGATGAGGACCAGGGAAGTAAGGTGAGCATCACCCAGCTGGTGAGTGGAAATATCCCTAATAACAACCTCTACCAACCGCATGAGTTTCAAGATGGCACAACAACATATACATATTGAAGTTTCTGAAAAGTAGCTTATCCAGAAAAAAAAGAAGAAAAAGAACATTTGAAAGAAATGATGGGCATATAAGAAGTAAAATACATTATTAGTCCATAGGTGAAAGCCAGGGAGAAAACATTAAATGCCCAGGTCATAAGTGAACAGCTTGACAAATTTAAATGGTTATGAAATTACCGTACTTATATCAAGATACAGAATATTATCAGCATCCTAGAAGTTTCCCTCATTCTCCAGTCCAATTGATACTACCTCCATTGTGAAGTAACGGCCATTCCACCTTCAGTCAATATAGAGATTATTTTATCTAGAAGTTTTGGGACTCTATATTAACAGACTCATAGTCTGTAGTCTTCTGCATCTGGCATCATTTATTTGTTGTATGTAGCCATAGTTGGATTTATTTCATTGTTATACAGTATTTGAATACATCACAATTTACTTACCCATTTCACTCTTGATAGACGCTTGGGTTGTTTCCAGCTTTTGACTATTATAAGTAGAGCTGCTGTGAACCCTTGTACTGCAGAGAAAAATGTAAAGACTTAAGGATAACTGCCTCTAAGTTATAAATTCAATACAAGAAAGGGAATGAAAACATTTCCCTAGAAATATTATCTTACTTCTATGTGAATCTCCTAAACAATGACACCCAGAATGGTATGTTTCTGCCCCTTCAACAATCTCCTGTGCTGAGACATTTTATATGATTAAGTGTGCTCTGCCCAAAGCATTATTCTACAAAGAAAATGCTTCACCCAAGCTCTAAACATTACTTGTCTTAAAGCGTTTCTAGTAAAGAATGCCCTGTTTTTCGAAAGTTCACTCTATGCCACTGCACTTTTATGAAAGACCTATATTAGGACCTGTTTTGCTAACAAAAAGAAATCTGAAGAGGATTTCCACTTTGAAAAAAGGCGAGAATAGCATTCAACATCTGTCTTACAACGGACCCCAAGCCAGGAGAGGGGCACCACCAAGCTCCTTCTCCGGGAACTACTCTCAGCTTCTCAGCGTCAGGCTGCCAGAGATGTGAACTCTGTGAGCATCTGTGCTTTATCTCGGTTTATTTTGTGCATCTGTTAGCAAGATGTGTCCTAAGCTTCTTCGCTTTAGGCCATTTCTGCTTACAAAGGTTTCATAGGACCGCTCTACTTTCGGGGAGACCTGCCCATTAAGGTACCATTTCACCACTAGAGGGCAAGAATGACTCCACAGCACTTGCCTTTGCCAGACCTGAAGTCAAAATGATTAATCACGGGGAGGCAAAAAACAAGAAGCCAGAGAGAAAATGGGTGAGCACTCGAAGGCAAAATAAACACCCATACACTTAAACTTTCCTGGGTAGGGAGGATATTAAAAAATGTCACCCGTGAGTCACTTTCTAACTTTCTTTCCGTCTTTCCTTTCACCCTCCGTTTTTTAAAAATCGATGCCACGGTCCTCAGTTGTTGAAACTACCACTCAATAGGGTGGGAGTGAGTCAGATCTCAAAGGGCATTTTCAGCACAACCTAGAGTCTTGATTAGGGACAGGGGGAAGTTTACATAACCCACAGAGCACTAGGGGTTCTCAGCAAGCAACAGGGAATCCTGCCACCTCCTCTTCCTTATAAGTAATATTTCTTCCAATGAAACCACAGTGTTTACTAAAATTGAGGCACTGGTGGGTAAGGTTGCCAGCTGCCCACACCTCTCCTCTCTCCATCCCCTTTACCTCCTACAAAATTAACCAAGGACACAGACCGAGATGTGTTGTCTTTGCAGGGGGAGGAAAGGTTGGGAAATTAATTATGAAGGCGAGTTGCCTTTAGACTATTTATAATAAATTTCTACTAGAAAAGGACGTTTGGCTGACAACCGTTTTCTTCTGCCTTCGCATGACCAAATACAGTAAGAATTCAAAATGAAAACTGAAAAGCAAGGAAGAAGAGCCTACAGCTGGAGCAGTCTGTTTTCACATCTCACGCTGGCGAATGACAAACTCAGAAAGGAGCCCCCTTGTGTATTCCCTGTCCCGGTTATCTCCTTCTGCTTCTCCGAAGGGCTAAGAAGCCTTTTCTGTTAGCCAAGACTCCTTTGTGCTGCAGCTTAATTTTCCTGGCGTAATTTTAAATACAGATCATGTCTACAGTGTAGCAATTAATGGATAGCCTAAAGACTTATTATTTCAAACTAATTGATATGTAGGAAAAGTTTAAATAACTTAACAGGGAGGGGGAAATTTTAAATGATGTGTGCATGGTGAAATTTAGAATTTCTGTCTGTTTTGGAAGTAGCAAAAACATCTGATTAAGTAAGGATGTGACCGAAATGTAGAATTGATCTGGAAATCTTTCCCTATTGACGTTCTTGAGCTTGTGATTAGAAGAGAGAAAGATTCAAACATTTCAGAAAAGGGGGATGGGGGGGTCAGGTCCTCCCCCCAACCCACCCCCACCAATTCTAGGGGATTGTCTGATAAGAGAAATGAAGGCCAGGGTATATTTTGAGTTGTGCTTTTAGGTAAGCAATAAGTAATGGGAAAACGATGCCAGTTTTCCATTGTAACTCTGTGGACAAATCTTCTTGATTTAAACTTGAGAGGGAAGTCTATAAAGGCCAAGTTCACCCAGCTGCAACAGAACTTACTCCAAATCACCAATGCTTCCCCACCCAGGATTGCCTCCAACTTCTAAGAAATGTAAGAAATATGCTGCAATTAATGACAGTACTGGCAAAACAGAACAAAACAAAACAACCCACTTTTCTAATTTCCTCATTCTTCATTCCAGCAAGTTTAATAGGAAAGTTCAGAAAATTTATCTGAAGAAAGAATATTCTTCAAATGAAAGAAAGCAGGAACATTTTAAGAAGCAACTGAGACCTACGATGCTAGATTACATTGGCAACATTTTCAAGACCAGAAGTTGGCGTTTGTAAGGAAATAGAATTCATACCAAGCATAAACCATAGAGGAAAAAAAATCAACCTACCTTTGAAATGTTCTTTTTCACGCTGGATTCGTGTCATGAAAATATCTGAATGACTTTGGCCAAGTCACTTAAACTTCATGGTCTTTGGTCTTTTCAAATATAAAATTGCCACATGGGTTGGTGACTTTTCAGGACCCTTCAGTTCTAACCGCCTACTTCATTTTAGGTAGCTCTACCTACTTTTTAATAGATATTATATCAGGTGTACAGAATTGTATAAATAATAATCTTTAGTTCATGGCACACCCTTCTCACTGGTTTGTACAAGACCATATTGGTCTATTTATAATATAATAAATACCCTTGAAATAATTACACAACACAAAAACTAGAACACTGGTTTTTTTCCCCCTCTGGTACCGCTGCCTCTTTTTCCCCACCCTCAATCTTCCAAGGTAGTCATGAATCTGAATCTTGTATATATAATTGTTGTATTTTTATATTTACATAGGTATAGATATACATACATGCATTATACACATAAATGTATGTATATGTATATACATATATATGCACATGTCTATCTACATCATATGCATATATTCCTATAACAGTTTTTTTTGGTTTTAGTTTTTAATTTCATAAAATATGAGTTTAAAAGTATCATACTGAACTATGATGACATAGGTAAAAGTATCATAATGAAATATTACACTGTATATAATCTCTTGAGACCTATGTTTTTCACTAAAAATATATGACTAACCCCAACAGCAATGAGCACGTGTATTCACCAAAAGACGCCTACAAGAATGTGCACTGTTTGTAATAGCCCCAAACTGGAATCAGCCTGATGTCTATCAAGTGTTACATGGATAAATAGAGCGTAATATATTCACACCATTGAATACTGTACAGCCATGAGAATGGACAATCCACAACGGTACACAACATAATGGATGCTTTTCACAAACAAGACATGGCATGAAAGGATCTAGATACAAAAGTATACACAGTATTATTACATTTATAGGAAGCTAAAAGGGTAGCTACCTTGGGTTGGGGACAGGATGAGGTGATTGGAAGGTGGCAAAAGGGGGACTTCTCGAGTGCTGGTCATGGTCTCTTTCCTGATCTGGGTGCTGGTTAAATGGGTGTGTTCACTTTGTGAAAGAAAAAACACAAATCCGTACACTTATTGTATCAGCTGTTGTTGCATAACAAATACCACTCCAAACTCAGTGCCTGAAACAATAAACATTTAGTATTAGTCACAAGTTGGGGAGCTGGGACTCTTCTGGTCTTGCTTGGTCTCACTCATGTGTCAGCTGAACTCTGCTGATCTTGGCCTTACCCTCTTTCATGGTTAGGGGTCAGCTGGCTCTAGGCTGGTCTAGGATGGCCTCAGCAAGATCAGGTCTCTTCACCTGGTCTCTCATCTGCCAACAGGCAAGCCCAGGCTTATTCACATGCTGGTGGCAGGGTTCAAAGAGCAAGAGTGGAAGCACAGGAGGCCTTTTGAGAAATAGAACTAGGACAGTGTCACCTTTGTCATAGTCTCTTGACAAAAAAGAAGTCACAAGTGAGGAGTGAATAAGTGTAGTCTTTTAAAATATCAATCTACCACACTTGTGATATAATGCACTTTTAACTATGCATACTAATAAAAATTTTTAATAAAATTAATTATATCTATATACAGTTTATCTATATTGTTGGATGTGACTCTAGTTTGTTTTGACTTCTAACATTTTACACCATGAATATATTAGTTTATTTATCCGCTCTCCTTTTGGTGGGCATTTTAGGGATTTTCAGTTTATTGCTGTGACATGCGGATCTGCTACAAACATTCTTGCACATGTCCCCTAATACAGAAATTCTGTTCAAGAGATTTTCTTGACTGTATACCAAAGTGTGGATTTTCTATGTCATAAGGAATATGAATCTTCAGTTTTACAAGAAGATGCTAAATTGGTTTCCAAAGTAACTCTACCACTTTATACTTCCCTAGGAGACCCTTTGATCCAGACACTTGCCAACAATCAATATTCAAGTCAGACTTCCTAAGAGTTCCCAATAAAACAGGAATAAAATAGCAACTCATTGTGGTCTTTGCCTTTCTCTGATGAGTGAAGAGAATGACCATCCTTTCATTTCTATTTTTTTGTTGTGTCTCTGGTTTTGGCCACACATGTTTCTTAAGTAAAATGCCTATTTCTATCTTATGTTCATTTAAAAAATTGGGTTATTTTTTCTTATCTAATTTCTTTATAGCAATTTTTTTGTATATTCGCGATACTACATTTTTGTCAGATGTGTGTGTCGTGAACATCATTGCCAGGTTCATACCTGTTTCTTACTTTGTTGAAGGTATCATATGATTCACAGACTTCATAATTTTAAGTGTTAAGATTTTTGTTCTAATGTTTTTTTTTTAATTTTTTTTTTTTTAATTTATTTATGGCTGTGTTGGGTCTTCGTTTCCGTGTGAGGGCTTTCTCTAGTTGTGGCAAGTGGGGGCCACTCTTCATCGCGGTGTGCAGGCCTCTCACTATCGCGGCCTCTCGTGTTGCGGAGCACAGGCTCCAGACGCGCAGGCTCAGTAATTGTGGCTCACGGGCCTAGTTGCTCTGTGGCATGTGGGATCTTCCCAGACCAGGGCTCGAACCTGTGTCCCCTGCATTGGCAGGCAGATTCTCAACCACTGTGCCACTAGGGAAGCCCCTAATGTTTATCATTAGCTATTGAGGCTTGTTTAAGCAATACTTAACTACCCCAAGGTGTGAATGATATTTATTTATATTGCCTTCTAAAAGTTTCAGAGTTTTGGTTTTGGCTTTTAAATCTTTCATCTATCTGGAGTTTATCTTTGTGCATGGTTTGTGGTGAGGATCTAATTTCATATTTATTTATGTAGATAACCATATTTTAAAGCTTTATCTATCAAATAATTCCTCTTTTTCCCACTGATCTGCCGTGCCACCATGCTCATATATAAAATTTGCATACATGCATGGACCAGTTTCTTAGCCACCTATTCCATTCCATTGGTTAACCTGTCTATCCTTGTGTCTGCACCAATCTCTTGATTACTATAACTCCATAACACACCCTGTGTCTGGTAAGATACCCCTTCCTATTGCTAATTGTTCATCCACGTCTAAGGCCAGTACTTAGAAAGAGTGAGCTCAGTCTTATTTGGCTCAATACCTTGAATTCATCTCAAAGAAGCACCAAATCTGTAACTTTCTTATAAATAACATCTGCTGAGAATAGAAAATATTTCAAAATAGCACAGCCTAAACTTTTTCAGTTTAACCCTTCATATGCACATTTAAAAATTAATAACAAATATCTTTAAATCCGTTTCTCAGACTTCAGTGTGCATACGAATTACCTAGAGATCTTGTTAAGAATGTAAATTCTGATTCACTGGGTCTGGGGTAAGCCTGATGTGATACTACTCATCCTGGTACTTTGAGTACCAGTGCTTTATAAAGTGATTTTATCCCACACAACTGAGTCGGAGAACTTTTCCTTCTAGAGATGGCATTCTGGCTATCTTTGGAAAACCTTTTGAACTTTTTACCTCATACTTCTATTAATTCAAGAAACTGTTGGGTTTTTTTTTAAATCTCTCTGGACGTTTTCAGGATCCCTTCCTAATTCTGAGGATTGGTCAGATATTTCTTATTTTTTTTTTATGCAATTTTTTTCAGCCGACACACATATATATATATTTTTTAATTTTAATTAATTAATTAATTAATTTTATTTTTGGCTGTGTTGGGTCTTCGTTTCTGTGCGAGGGCTTTCTCTAGTTGCGGCGAGCGGGGGCCACTCTTCATCACGATGCGCGGGCCTCTCACTGTCGCGGCCTCTCTTGTTGCGGAGCACAGGCTCCAGATGCGCAGGCTCAGTAGTTGTGGCTCACGGGCCCAGTTGCTCCGCGGCATGTGGGATCTTCCCAGACCAGGGCTCGAACCCGTGTCCCCTGCATTGGCAGGCAGATTCTCAACCACTGCGCCACCAGGGAAGCCCAGTCAGATATTTCTTGTTGAAGTCTTTTTTTTTCAGTGTAGACTCTAAGTCTATTAGACCATGTCATATATTTTCAAAGGTATAGACTATTCAACTGAATAAATGTCTACTTGGATGTGGTAAGACCTGGATAACACAGTGGGAATACGAGAGGGAAGAAAAAAATAGCATAATATCCTGTTCTCCATTCTACCTACCATGACAATGTATATCAATTTTGCCTTTGTTCTTCCACTATTCTATATAAAAACGTCTACCAACTTTCTGCTTTAGTGAATCATTGAGGGAATACAAATATATGGCTTCTTGCTAATGCTTGATAGAAGAGGAGTTTATTGTAAGTAGAAACTGTGGTGTAAGAATAACTAAGTTTGAATTCTGACTTCATTATTTACCAGCTGTGTGACATAGCCACTAAATGATAGTAGTATTTACCTCATAGAATAATGTAAGAATTCAAAGAGGTAATCCATGCATATAATTCATGCCAGTCACTTAACCTAGTGCCCAGCATATTATAAATGCTTAATAAATATTCATAGTAATAGTCATTGTTATTTGACAGCTATGACAGATAAATTACTAAAAGCCTAGTGGAAGAAAACCTTTGTGCTTAAGACACTGGTGATTAGTTCATTTTCATGATTGGTAATTGGAGGCTTTGATTTCATGGATTAACTCAGATGCAAGTCTCCCCACAGTGATTTACAGTTTCCAAATCAATAATACGTACTGATTTGGCAATTCATTTTGTATGACTAGCTCATGTTATTGTGTAACTTTACCTTGGCTCACCAATTATATTTTAAGTTCTTAACCCTTAAGAGACAAATGTTAAACACCATTCAGGATTCCCCAAGCCAACTACCACAGAGCCAGCCATTTACATTAGTAAGTGCTCAATAAATATTCATTAGTCAATTCAATGATTAACTGTAGCAATTCATACACCTCCATAGGGACTTAAGTGGGTAAAGCAGGAAAAGCATCTTAAGGCTGTTATCTTTGAGAAATTAGTATATTATCAGTGTGCTCCCATTTGTTTCTTGAACATAATTTTCCTGATGTCTTAAGAGAATTCACAGGAAGAATTCCTATACTAATAGAATAACCATTCATTAATTTTCAAGTTCAATGACAAACTAAATAACTCCAACCAGTTGCTTGGCTTTCAACTCATCATTTTGACCTCATAGTAGACACAACTTTCTCAGAAGAGTCCATACAATCATGGTGGCCATGACAGACGCATTTGCAATTTTATTCTGTTACATGCTTTCCAAAGAAGTTGGTTACAGATTTATTAAGTAAATATTAGACATAAAAATAAATATTTTAGAGGAGTAGGATAAGAAAGTGAATGGGGGGAGGGATAGATTGGGAGTTTGGGATTGACATGTACACACTGCTATATTTAAAATAGATAACCAGCAAGGACCTATAGCACAGGGAACTCTGCTGAATATAGCACAGGGAACTCTGCTCAATATTCTGTAATAACATAAATGGGAAGATAATTTGAAAAAGAATAGATATATGTATAACTGAATCACTTTGCTGTATACCTGAAACTAACACAACATTGTTAATCAACTATACTCCAATATAAAATACATTTTAAAAAAAGAGTAAATAGAAATTTATGGCTGAGTAAAGGTGAAAGAAAGCCAAATCACCAATTCTATTCCTGATTATATTTTAATCCAAAAGACCATATTTTAAATCAGGTACCATGTGTTGATTAGTGGCATTTCTCCTTGAAAATGTTGATTGCATTTGGCTCCCAAGTCTGAACGGCTAACATACTTGCATAAAGCAAACAAGTTTAGTTTGTATGTTTGTATTAATGACATGTGATCAAGGCACAGGAACTCTTAGTAAAGAATTATGCACTTATTATGTTTGTTTGAAATATAACTAAGGATAATTTATTAATTGGTGAGGTGGGTCATTTTCTTTGAGACAGAGCATTTGGTTAGAAGGCAAGCTAAAGAGAAAAAAGTATCAGCTTGATTTATTAGAGAAACATTGAAAATAAACATTTTAACAGATATTTATTTTAAAGGAGAAAGCTTTTCCTTTAAACATACATTATACCTCTGGAATTGTTACTCAATTATTATTTAATGCAAAGGCCATTTTCTTAAAGGTATCATTATATTTCTGCTACTAAATTCAGTGCAGTAACATATTTCCTCTTGCAAAATACATTTGATCTTCTTTTGATGGGATAAACTGTTTCTGAATATGCTCAGTACATCATACATTATTTATTCATCTCAATGTTCAGCATAATTTTTCCTGACAGCCTTTCTTTCACTTGAAATGTTATGTAACAAAAACACCAAAACCAATTGGCATTTGAGTTTATCCCTCTGTTCCATATGCTGCTGAATGAAGAGGGAAATAAACACACATCATCACTCTGCTGGGCACATTTCAGACACAGCCTATCTTTTCTCCTGTACATCAATGTCTCTTCTCCACAGAAATAATTTCACAGCAGTTTTAGATTCTTGCTACATTATATATGACCACTGAGGTTACAGTCTATATAGCAGAGACCAAAAGATATCCAAATTCACATTTACTTGGACTGCTGCTTGAATTTAATGTGCTTCAAGGCCAAATAGATCTGTGTAGATTCAGAAAGGAATGACTGTTTTTCAGCTTAAATCTAGGCATTGGACAATTTATGGTAGATCTTCAGCTCAAGTAATTTATAAGCAAGTCAAATAATATCAACCTGCATTATACGTCAGGGCACATCAATCCCCAAACTATAAGTAAATCCCTGTAATTTTTACACCTAATATATGCCAGCTAATAAATTCAAAAACTAAGTGAATGTCTTAGTTTGCGTGCCCCCAGAGGCAAACCCTCAGACAAGGATTTGAGTACACGCAGTGATTCTGAGAAGTGATCCAAGGAAACTAGTAGAGGGTAGGGAAGGGAGGCAGGAAAGGGAAGGCAGCAGTAAAAAGTGTGTTTGTTATCAAGCAAGTTACAACCATGGGCAACTGGTGCTTAACCCTATTGGGAGACTATGTAGAAGATGCACCTTAGAGTTATTCCATCTAAAGGGTAAGGGAGCTAGAGTATATGCTTATGCCAACTACTGGGCTGCACTTCCAGGCAGCTGTGCTCTCTACTAGAGAAAGCAGGCAGTTGGAAATAGGACAGTCTATCTACATTGTAATGGTTAGTCCAAAGGGCTCTAGGCTGAACAATGACTATCACTGCTATAGCTACTTCTGAATTGAATGAGAAGCCTCCCCGCCACCCAAGATTATAATGCTACAGCCTCAACAATCCAGATTTCAATGTCATTGAATCCAGTACTCTACGTCTGATATATGTACCTTGACAATAGTCAAATCTGTTTAGGTTTACAAAATACTTCCCAAATCTGACGCTACTTTTTTGGCAGGACTTAATCATTAAATATACAAATGGTTCTCAAGAATCCACGTATACAAGACTCTCCTGCAAAGCTACCTTAAGTTCTAAATCAGTAGTTCTCAAACTTTGGGATGTATCAGAATCAGCCGGAGGGTTTAATAATACACAGATCACTAAGCCCCCACACCCAGAGTTCTAATTCAATACGTTTGGCATGGGCCTGATAACTTGCATTTCTAATAAGATCCCAGGTGATGCTGATGCTCTATGTAACTTCACCCACTTCACTTGCCCCAGGCCTAATCATTTTTAAAAAATTTTATTTATTTATTTATTTATTTTTTTAAAGCTTCAATTCTGGGGATTCTTTTTTTCCTTTTTTAATTAATTTATTTATTTTTATTTATGGCTGTGTTGGGTCTTCGTTTCTGTACGAGGGCTTTCTCCAGTTGTGGCAAGTGGGGGCCACTCTTCATCGCGGTGCGCGGGCCTCTCACTGTCGCGGCTTCTCTTGTGGAGCACAGGCTCCAGACGCGCAGGCTCAGTAATTGTGTCTCACGGGCCCAGTTGCTCCGCGGCATGTGGGATCCTCCCAGACCAGGGCTCAAACCCGTGTCCCCTGCATTGGCAGGCAGATTCTCAACCACTGCGCCACCAGGGAAGCCCCAGGTCTAATCATTTTTGTTTTACCATTAATACCAAAAGGATACTATACATTTTAGAGAAAGGAAATTTTAGGAAGCCTTGAAACACACTTTCCAAATAACTGGAAATGTTAAGCAGAGTAAGTTTTTTCCACCTCGAAGAAGTCATGGTTGGAATCTTCTATCCACAGTTGAAAATTCTATAATATTTATTTGATTGACATGTATAGAAAGATGGTCATTCATAGGTAAGGATTAGATTGATAGGTTTTCTGAGTGGGATTTCATTTAGCACTATGAAAAATTATGCATTTAATAATGTTTTTATTATTGTTTGGCCACTGATCTCTGGGGTATTTCCAACTTTTACAGTGTTTTATTTTACTTAGCCTACAATTAGACAAAATAGTCATGTTTTAAAAATATAATTTGGAGTTCTTATGCTGTTACTTTTTCAGTTATTTTGGAATGTAATTGGATGTGCCACAGGGAGTAAGAGGGAAATGATATGGGTGAGCCTTTGATAAATTTAAGTGGCAGTCACCTGAACAAGTGTGCAAAGGGACAGGAATTTAATGATGTCCAGTACTTCTGGTCTTAGGTAATTCCTACTCTGGGATACCAAGGAGAGATGATCACTTCCTCCTCTGTGCTACTGCTGTATGTTGCTTATCACTTTATCATGGTATTTATCTCAGCATATCACATTATTATTTTATGTTTCACATCTCCCACTGGCCTGGGGACTCCTTGAAACCAGGGCTGTGTCTCGTTCATGTCTCTATGTCTAGCATTAGTCACAGTGCCAGGTACACAGAAGGGCACTCAGTAAATTTTGGATAAATGAATGAATAAATCAAAGAATTCATGAGGGAATAAAGGCAAAAAAGTGAGTAAATGTAGAGAATGAACCATGAATCAATGGTGTTTGCCATCCAGCCCAGTATTGCAAGTATTGGGACATGTTCCCTAATTTGGGATTAGGATGGCTTTCTGGCCAGCAAAGTCACCTGAGAACTAGAACAGGTTTGGTAGAACCTAGTAGACTTTTCTGTCACCAGTAGCTTTTCCTAAAGTCATTTATCCCTGTATAAGTAAGGTTGCCTATGACCCATTAGAAGGGCTTTCAATCCCCTAGATTGGGTGATTTGAAGAAGTCACCCAGGTTTTTAGAAGCAGCCTTGGGGTTATCCACACCAGGAGATGGTCAGCTGATGGCAAGTTGGAAGCAGAAATTAAGATTTAGCTGACTAGTTCAGGTTTGTTCTTGAAGCAGAAGAAAAAGGAATAATGTCTTAAAATTGTTTTGCAATATTACTTAATTGAAGTCTCCCATTTCTGTCCTTATAAGAATAGCTTCATGATAGCCATAGACTATATATTGTGCTGGCCAAAAAGCTCTTTCGGGTTTTTCCATAAGATGTATGGAAAACCTGAACGAGCTTTTTGGCCAACCCAATACATTTTAATCCAGTGATAACAATGGAAGAAAATGGAGGTTTTTTTCCACCCAACACTTTTCTTGTAGAAGAGAAATAAAGATTGATGGAAAATTATAATGCCCCTGGGATTCATAACACTAGCTCTTTCTTATAGCTATAAAATAGCTATAAAGTACTCAAGATTTATTGTTAGGATTATTCTCTAATTTTACTTAAAATCCAGAATAGCAAATATGCCCCAAGCAACCTTAAGAGACCATCTTTATGGCATAAAATTGCCTAATAAAGATGAATCATAAATTGGAGAAACACTTGTCATAACTACACATATTCCTTTAACCTTAACATAAATCATGCAACACAAATTATATATTTGAGAATGTATTGTTTAACATAACACTGGCTGTGTAACAAACAGCACCTAAATACAATAGAATTCTATTTCTTTTTTCATATAACAGTCCATTGTGGGTGTTTCTGGTTGGTAGACAACATGCTTCCACATGGTAATTTAGAGAACCATATTCTTTTCATAATGTGGCTCCATCATCCTCTAGGACTTTGCTGGAAAAGGGAAAGAGACAGTAGAGATGCCCCCATATGCCTTTTAACAGGCTGGCCCTGACATTTCATTGGCAAGAACTGGTCAAGTGCCCCCCTAGGTGCAAAGATAGTGAGGGGGCTTGTAAACATTGTTCTTGTCTAGGCAGCTGCCATCCAGGCATAGCAGACACTATGAAAGGGTGAATGTAAATTCGGGGGATAACTAGTCATTTTTTACCATGTAGACCAAGATAATGGGATTCAAATCTGCTATACCTAGAATTACTCTGAATTGACTGCCACTCATGTAAGACCCCAAAGATAAGTCAGCAGAGTAACCACTTTATGTTCCAAATCACCTCTGCAGACCTCATGAAAAAAAGAGATCCATCAGAGAAAGGATTCAGCCTTGAAGACTTAAAAAAGAGCATTTCTATAAAACACCTTGTAATTGGGTTTATCAGATTCCCCATTCCAAACCCTGTGGATTTAGCAGTCACATCACCAAATTTTGATAAAGGAGGAAATAGGAAAATAGACATCTCAAATTATTTAGCAAGTCCCTTCCAGAGGAGCTGCCTAGAATAGGGTCAAAAGCTTATTCCAGGTATAAGTGTCTTTTTCTTCCCAGTGAGGAGCGCCTTGCCACAGATTCAGAACACCAGTGCGATGTGGTTATGTCTCCATTCATGCAGCAAAGAGGATGGCAGCCAATCCCTGAGCTGGGAGGACTCGGCAGACTTCTGGGTAGTTGCCTATCACGTCCAAAGACATACCTATAGAATATATTACCCAGATACTCTGGAAGTTGCAAATTGACCTGCAAGGTGGCTTTTTTTTTTTTTTTTAATTTCTAATTTAGGTGCTAACACTGACAAACCAGAAGATTTAACATGAAAATCCATATTGCTAGCTTCCTTTAAAAAATCAGATGCGGCAACCTTGGGCAGGTATGTGGCAGCAATCTAGTTGGCAATTTTGGGCGGCTCCTCTTTGTAACCAAGGACCCGAGGACCACCCTCTGCAATCGCACAGTTCTCGCCTGGCCCCAGTCTCTCATTTACCTTTCTACCTGGTCCCATTTCAGTTTTCTGGCTCTGAGAAAATTCATTATAGTTGCCAACTTGACCTGAGATGGAGAATTCAGGAGTGAAAACCAGACTGCTCCAAACCCCTCCAAGGCCAAGAGATCAAATGTCTAGTTTCCCCTCAGACTGAGTTGTAAACGGTCAACCTAAAACCACAGTAATTTAAGCAGAAGACGTAAACATCATGTTTAGAAGGAGTGACCGTCTAATTAGAAAATACTCGCTCCCTAAACATCAAAATCAATTATCCTGATAAAACCCGAGTATGGCTAACCACTCTTGAAATACACATTTACAAAAAGAAAAAGAAAAACCAAAACTAATTTTAGGTGATTGGGAGAAGAGCATTCTCTAGGGATGTGGCTGAGTTCATCCTAGGACACAACACAGCCTGTCTCTTGCTTTTTAAATGCACAGGCTTTAAATCAAGAGGGAGAGCAGTTTTGGCTGGGGCTCAAGTGTGGGTAATTAAGAATTAAAAGGAGTTAAGACAGGTGTGTGCAGGTGAGGACACTGATCTGAAGAGAGGCCCACATCAGGGCAGGACCTCCTTGAGAATAAGTCTTGGGAGGCCACTCTGGCAGGTCTGAAGGGCTCCCAGCCCAAGACTTTCCTAGGAGGACATTTCCCTGGGACTTCCACTTCTCTGAGATTATTGCAGCACCATCTGCACTGTAAACATTTGTTTCTAATGTGAGTCAGCATAGGAACTGAAATCATAATGTAAGTTCAATTCTTCCCTGCTGGTGGTATTCCACTTGATGGAGAAAAAATACACACTTCATCTAAAAATTATTAGCCCTTGCATGGCTTTTATTTCCATTGACTTGAGGCTTTTTATTGATTCTTTTAGGGTTTCTGTGGTTGAGAGAATGGGATTCTTCTGGTATTGCCTTCTTAGCCTCCGTCCAATGGACATAAATCAAGCTTTGCTGTCATACCCTTGCTTCTGATGGAGCAGCTAAATCAGGAGCCACAAACTGCAAACTAAACTGAACTTTTTATTTGACTCTTGTTACTTGTTACTTGTTACTTGGTACTTGTTAACATTTTTGAATTTGAGTGTTTTAAACATGAAATACAATTCCAGTTGGCCACAGGTGTTGGCACTCCTCTATTGCCTTATACCAAACCTAATTCACAGATTTATGTTTTTTCTTGGTCCCCATGGATATTTGAATTTAGAGATTTTGAAATTAATATTCCTGTATTAAATTGATTCATGCATGAAAAGTCTTAAGAACAGTGCATGCCATACAGTAAACACACAGTAAATTGCAATTACTACTTTCATTGTATTACCATCATTATTTTTGTGGTTCTATATTTCATTGCAATTTACTACCAATATTTACTAGATTAGTTCTATCCCAAGAGATCTTTCTTTTAACTTCAAACTGGATTTTTTGATTCCAATTTTCCATTTGCTTATCGTTTCTTGGAGTATCCAACTCTTTACAGAAATTGTCTAATTAAATTAGACTGCACTTAATGGCAAACAGGAAAACAGTCAGCTGACCAAATAAACACATCCTAAACTGAAGAATTACATAGGGGGAATGAACAGCCAGTGTCTTCCGAGCATGACAGACACAAACATAAAAGTCCAGTGAAGGCTTAGAAATAGACCAGGTTAACTGCAGCTGGATTAGAGCCCCTTTTGTTTTCCAAGAGTCTGAATAGGTGTACCTTGTTTTACTGCGCTTCACTTTATTGCACTTTGCAGATATCGCTTTTTTTTTTTTAAGCAAATTGAGGGTTTGTGGCAGCCCCATGTCAAGCAAGTCTATCAGCACCATTTTTCCAACAGCATTTGCTCACTTCTTGTTTCTATGTCACATTTTGGTAATTCTCATAATATTTCAAACCCTCCACCAGCAAAGAGATTACAACTCACTGAAGGCTCAGATGATTGCTAGTATTTTTAGCAATAAAATATTTTTAATTAAGTTATATACATTGTTTTTTTAGACAAAATGCTATTGCACATTTAGTAGACTATAGTATTGTATAAATGTAACTTTTACATGCACTGGGAAACAAAAAATTCATGTAACTTTTGTTATTGCCATATTTACTTTATTGTGGTGGTTTGGAACTGAAACCACAGTATCTCCAAAGTATGCCTGTACTCTATTATTAAGAGGGCATGTCAGTAAGACCCTATGCCATGGAACCCCTCCTCAGCATCACTTTTCATTAAAAGACACTTCCCAGTTATTTGTGACAGCAACTTTCATATCCTAGACACATAGGGAAAATACACTGAAGTTATTTGTTATTCTTCTATCAATACACAGAATATCAGGTTTTTAAGATCTTCACAAATCCTGTTTTTACAGAGGGAAGGGGTTGGCCTGAAATGGTGGGGATGGAGCCTGGATTAGGGGGCAAGAGTTTGGTGTTCAGATCTTGATTCTGCACTAAACCACCTGGGTGGTAAGCTTCAGTTTCCTTATTTAACAAATAATGGTTAATAATGTGCAGAATGTGTATTCACTCAAGTCCCTTAGCTTCCTTAGCCCAGAGCACAGGTCTTCAAAGATTTCGACCATCTTTTGGTATTTTAAGTACAATAACAACTTTCAGTTTGACAACGTGTCTCTGGACCATGATTAATCATCTTGGTAGAATCAAAATTGTTTTTCTCTTTCACATTCATTTTTATTCCCAGCTATGATAGTCCCCTGCTGAGTCTTCCTACAGAAAGCACAAACTAAAAATAGAAAATTCCTAGTGTTAGTAAACCCAACTTGGATCCACTCGTTCACTGCACAGCAAAGCCAATCTATTGACACTGGGTTGTAGTGAAGGAAAGTACAGCATTTATTTGCAGGGCCCCAAGCAAGGAGAATGAGCAGCTCATGCTCAAAAGACCAGAACTTCCCAATGGCTTTCAGGGAAGGGTTTTTAAAGGCAACATTTGAGGTGAGGGCTGCAGGGTGCATGACTTTCTTCTGATTGGTTGGTGCTGAGGTAACAGGGTGGTGTCTCAGAATCTTAATCATCAACCTTCTGGTTCCAACCAGTTTGGGGTCTATGTGCTTGTGGTCAGCATGTAGTCACCATCCTCCACCTAGGTGGGGGGAATCTTACTTTCTGTAGAATAACTCAGAGATATGTGTCAGACTGTTATGTATATCTCTTGAGGGGAAACTAGGACTCTGTTTTATCACTGACTATTGTTTAAGCTGTCATTACTTTTCTTGCTTAACTGCTTTTCCTTTGTTTCTGCATTCCTTCACTTCCCTAATTAGTAACTGCTTGTGCCTGCTCTTTGAAACTCAGGGAAGGCCTAGGAGACTAAAAGCCTTTTTCTTCAAACAAGAAACAGGGGACATGGAGGGGCTTTTGTACCCAGGAGGGTCCCACAGGGTTCTGCTCAGTTTCAATCTCCCCTTTTCTTTGATACTCCTCAATCCTAAGGGGAACCAGGGTGGGATAAGAAAGGGAATAAAGTTTTGGATAGAGAGGTTAGTCATAAACTTGGCGGGGGAACTCTGTTTTAGGGGGACTCGATTTCACTAGGCCTTAATAGCAGGCATCTATAAGGAGAGAGTACTCCAGCTCTAACACAAAACTTTCAAGGTCTAGAAGGCACACGTTAGCTGGGATGAAGTGGCTTAGCAAGTAGCATAATTATTGCCTTATGTTTTAGTATACAGTCAGCCCTCCATATCCATGGGTTCCATATCTATGGATTCAACCAACCTCAGGTTGAAAATCTTTGAAAAAAATTTCAGAAAGTTACAGAAAGCAACACTTGAATTTACTACATGCCAGCAACTATTTACTTAGCATTTACATTGAATTTACAACTATTTACATAGCACTGACATTGTATTAAGTAGTATAAGTAATCTAGAGGTGATTTAATGGGAAGATGCTCATACGTTATATGTACCATTTCATATAAGGGACTTGAGCATCCTCAGATTTTGGTGAGGATGCCCTCACCACAGAATTTCATGAACATTTTTGAGAGAAATTATGGGAGTCATGGGGGAAATGCTACAATAATACTGCATAAAAACACAAAACTTCTCTGACAATAATAAATATTTATTTAGTTCACGACTTTACAGAGTTCAGCTGATCTGGGCTGAGCATAGCTGATCTTAGTTGGGCTCTAGACTCCTAATAGATGGAGCTTTTTAGAAACAGAGCCAGATCTTGCCCTGCATACTTTTCATATTTTCTTATAATGAACAGGTATTCCATTTATAAGAGGAAAAAAATAAAGAGAAAATCTCTAAGTTGAAATTCAAATAAATGCACCTTTGTAATTCATTCATTAATAAAGACTTTTTTAAAAAGAGTGAAATATATGGCATTTAATATACATTTAATTTAGTATATAAATTAATCATATTAATGTATTAAAATAGTTTAGAGTATGATAAAATTTACTACTAATCCATGATAAAAGGAAGAACCTACCAAAGTTATAATTTAACCACAACTGGGTCAATTTTTAAATTAAAAAAATATAAAATTAGATTATTATTGTTATTATTGTGATAGTGTGATTTATAATAAGGAATATACATTTGGTCTTCATCCCAGTTCCTGGCACAGAGCTCCTGAAACCCCTGAATTTCCTAAGTGTTAAGAGCAATAAAGGTGTCTTTTGTTACGTTAATGAGGTGACTTTGGGGAAGCACCTCAGGATGGGGCTGGTTGTCAGGGGAACTAAGCTAATGATTGGAGGGTTGAAACATTCACGTCCATCCTCTTGACCTCCTCCTGGGAGAGGGCAGGGGCTGCAAATTGAGTTCAACTGCCAGTGGCCAACGAGTTACATCAGTCATGACTACGTAGAAAGCCTACACAAAACCCCAAAAGGACAGGGTTCAGAGCTTTTCCACATTGGTGAACACACGGAGATTGGGGAGAGGGGTCCACCTGGAGAGGGCATGGAAGCTCTGTGACCTTGCATGGAAGCTCTGTGCCCTTTCCCCATACCTTGTCCTGTACATCTGGCTGTTCCTGAGTTCTGTCCTTTTATAATAAACCAATGATCTAGTAAGAAAATGTTTCTCTGAGTTCTGTGAGCAACTCTACCAAACTAATCTAAGTGAGGGGATCATAGGAGCCTCCAAACTATAGCCAGTCAGGCAGAAGCACAGGTGACAACCTGGACTTGCAGTTGGCCTCTAAAGTTGGGGGGGGTGTGTGGGGCAGTCTTGTAGGACTGAGCCTTTAACCTGGGGGATCTGACGCTATCTCCAGGTATATAGTGTCAGAATCGAGTTCAATTGTAGGACACCCAGCTGGTGTCACAGAAAATTGCTTGGTGGTGTGGGGAAAAATACACCCATATCTGAATTGGGTGCAAAATCATAATTATTAAAATTAGATTATTAAAAATTACCAGAAAATGTTAGTTTAAGTGTTTGGCATTTTCTCACATTTCATATTTTCTTTTTTTTTCATAAGTTATAAAAGGAAACAGCCTATCAAGCACCATAGGGTCTTGTCCACCAATGACCTAAGAGAAATCTGTGTCTAGGTCAGGTGCAATATACCTATACTGAAGGTTCCCCAGTCTAACCTAAATGAAATCCGCTGTTTCTTAAACATAGGGCCCCATGCTTTTCTCCCTTTCCCTACATTTTTTGGAAATAAAACTTTAACTGCATGGGTTGCTGACCTAAAATTGAGGCAAATTCATGACGAGGTCTGAATGGTGGTAAATGGAAACTGTCCGACACCAGGCTGAGATTTCACTTATGCCAGAGTGTGTCAGTGTAAAAGCCCCACCTGGGGAGAAACTGGCCATTGTCTTCTTATATCTGATGCTCCGGAGGGCTGTCCCCAGTGCTGAGGGTGGAGCTGTGTGTGAAGGTGCCTTTACCACATCATGGCAATATGAATCTTAGGCCCTGTGGGTATCCCTCTCATAGAGTGTTTCCTTCTTGGTTTATTGGAATTCACATGCCAGCACAACATATTCATAAATACCCAATATTTGATATTTGTTGAGAATAGAGGACTTTCAATACTCAGGCCAAGCCATTTTTATCAGGCACTTTTTGATGTGGGAAAAAAAAAAGCTCATTCAAACAGATCCACAATCCATTATTCGAGACTCTTAGGGCCTCTTGTTTTTCAGAAGTCATAATTTTTCTGATTTTAGAAAAGGAATATGATGCATATACCATAAGCATTATATCCCAAGGGGGCCCAGGTCACCCTCATAATCAAACAAATTAATATGTCTACAGTACCATGTATGGACATTCACAGAAGTGGGATTAAATAAGGGTTATAAATAGCATTATATCAATTAAAGTCAATGATTTTGTTACAAATTTATAAAAAGCTTCTCAATTTCAGAATTTGGGGGATTTTAGAATTGCAGATAAGGAATTACTGATCTCTATTAAGTTTGGCAAAGTTAATACATAATACTTAATACATAATAATAAGGGATTACTGATCTGTACTAATTTTGGCAAAACTTCTCTGGCATAGAAGCGAGAACAAAAAGGAATTGAACTAAAGGGGATGTTCTCAAGCCGTTGGCACTGAAGAAAGGGGGGTCAGGACACTACAGGGCAGATGACCTGAGGACTGTCTTCATCCCAGATGGTCAGGGGTCAGACTGCACTGAAGCTGCAGATAGAGGACATACAGCCAGGATCGAGACCAAAAGTAGAATTGGGAGCTCAGAGTAGAACCAGGACAGGAAGATCATCAGTGTGTCCAAAGTAGACCAGCCACATCACCATCACCCGGGAGCTGCTGAGAAATGCAAGATCTTGGGCGTTTAGGAAAAGCATTTAGTCTCTCATGCTGTTTCTAAGATTAAGCTCCCTGCTTATCATTCAATAAGCAAAGAGAATTTTATTCAAAATCCTGGGTTTCATTTGGGCTCTGAGCAGCAGAGCGTCCTAGCAGGCAGCACCCACCGCCCCTCACCCCACTTCTACCAGATGCCCAGCTTTTACTTGTTTTATGGCTGAGGCCACTATAAGTCTGCATTTGAAGAAAGGGTTCTGTGACTTTTAAAAGTCTGAAAATTCTCCAGAGCATTAAACAGATAAATTTGAAAGCAGTTTAAAAGGTCGGTAAAACAGTTTATGAAGCAAATAAAAATTAGAAAGAAAAAAAGGAATCAGAATAAACAGGTGATATGAAGATAGAAGTTCAGGTTGGCTATATGAGCATGCTCAGTTTGTAAAATGCATTTAGCTCCTGGTTAGAAACAGCCTCTGAGTGAGGCTGCACTTCATAAAGCCCACACCTTGACCGTCTGTCCACTCCAATTTACTTTGTGGCTCTCCCAGCCTGATTCATGGCTGACCTTGACACACTCAGCTATTGGTAGTTGCCAATCTCTACGCTTAAGAACTTCACATCGCTGCATATTACTTCTGTAAACTTTTTCAACAGACCCACCTCTTCATGTGTGTGTGTGTATTTATTTATATTATCATCAAGTCTTTAGCTTTATTATGCCACATATAACCTGAACTTGACTTTTAGCTGTGGACAAATGACATGTCCAACTAACCTCAGTTTTACATCATGATATTAAAATTAATTGATTCCTCCCCTCTTTGTACATCTCTTTCAAGGAGTTTCTACATGGGTGGTTATAGAAACCTAAATGACATAAAATCATCCTCTTTCTTGCTGTCTCCCAGCTGCAGGTGGAGCTAGAGCAGGAGTACCAAGACAAGTTCAAAAGGCTGCCCCTGGAGATTTTGGAATTCGTGCAGGAAGCCATGAAAGGGAAGATCAGTGAAGACAGCAATCACAGCTCTGCCCCTCCCCTGCTGACCTCAGACCCTGGAAAACTGAACCACAAGCCTCCTTCCAGTGAGAAGCTGGAAGGAGAAAACCCAGGAAAAGAATTTGATACTCCCCTGTGATTGTTTCTGCCTGGCCTTCAGAACACGCATGGCCACTCCAGCTCCATCGGACTCTCTCTTCTTACAAAGATCACTGCCCAGGAACATCTTCCTGAGAAGCATCCCTTAGATTAAAATCCACACTGGAGGGAGAGTTCCAGAAGGATCCATGCAGCTTCCCCATACCCAGGCTCCATGTGTTATGTGGAAACTACTGCAGGTCTACTAGTGAAGAGTGCATGTATGTGATGGGATTTTGGTTTTCTTTCCAGTAATAAATTCAAAGCAGGCAACTTCCAGGCTCCATGGAACGTTTAATGAAGGACAGTGTCTTCTTTGAAGAAAAGCAAGCTCATGTTTTTAGTTGAAGCTCTGGTGTAAAGTATGTCAAAGTAATAGAAATAGTTGAGAAATGCATAGCACTATTTAACACTATTGAACAGCCAACTTTGAGCATTTTTTTTCCTAACTGCCCCTCAACTACCATATCGAGTTAACATGCATATTAAATTGTTTCATCCTTTGCTTTGCAAGCACTGGCGGCTTGCAATTTGCTAATTTATTTATCACAGAGGCATCAGTGTATTTGTTGCTGACATGGCTTTATTGGATACCATAGTGACTCAAATAAGCTGGTTTTCTGCCTTGATTGTGTCCTTGTCCAGTGAAGCCATCCCCAGACTTGGCAACATGGCTTGTACATTTGGCTGCGTGAGCAAGTTGGCCACACACTTCCAGGCAGTGTGTTAT
This sequence comes from Eschrichtius robustus, assembly GCF_028021215.1. Taxonomy (NCBI): domain Eukaryota; kingdom Metazoa; phylum Chordata; class Mammalia; order Artiodactyla; family Eschrichtiidae; genus Eschrichtius; species Eschrichtius robustus. Next base: position 37,834,102 of record NC_090839.1, read on the forward strand.
CTGAGTCGACTATTTGCACTCAAAGTCTGGGTATTCATTGGTCATTGGCCTAAAATCATTAAACAACTACAAAGATCTTTTTAATTGAATAAAAATAGTTGAGCCGATGTATGATGAGCAGAGATTCAATCAGAGTGAATAGGTTCCAGCAGTTATTTTGCTGTCTGACTTTCTTTATGGTTCATTTATTTTTAATATAGAGATAAAGATTCAATATTTATCTAGAGACTACACAGACCCACATATAAATGGTATATGTTATCTCTATGTATATATGTACACACTCAGCCATATAAGTACATACATATACACCACATACACATACACACATACACATTCATATGAGTGTGGATATGAGTTTCTTAATTGGCAATAACCCAGATCTCTTCCACAAGACGTACAACCAAATTCAACGATAGAGAAGAAAATGGTCAAATATCTACATTATGTGGATATTAAATTACATTAAAATTCTAAGAAACAATTGATGGAGCCTTTGATGCAAGTTGAGGTAGATTGAGAACTTAGAATATGACTTTGATGTATATTTTGTAAGATCAAAAACTGGATTTTAAGTATTTTAAGCTTGTTTTAATGGTCAGAATATACAAAAATATATAGGACAGCAATATGGAAATGTATTAGTATCTTCCATAATTTTTAAATCTGACAGATTTCAATTTATTTCTCACATAAAAAAATCTTTCATTATATATTTACTATGTACATTTAATTCACTTAACTGTCTTTTTGTTAAGTTCCTATGTTAAATGGCATAGGAAAAACAAATTATATTATGGTAAAACTGATTAAAAACATTATTGAAAGGTCTTAAGTAAGAGAGAATAATTATATAGAGGAAAATATAACTTAGAGAGTAACACAAAGAACATTGAAGTTAAAGCCCTGAAGCAAGATGTGCAGTTTTATTTTACTTTAAACCTGTCTGATTGTAGCTTAGCAAAACATTTTAAAACGCAAAAACTAGCTGTGTCCTGAAAATTGTGTTTTAAGAATTTAATATTTTTATGGAAATTATTCTATTTAACTTTAAGCAATAACTAGGGATCACAATTAAGTTTTAATCAAAATGAGGGCTTAGTTCAAACATTAGGAAGGAGTGTTTGATTAAAAAACACATCTAGGGAGACACAAGGGGAAAAAAAAATCCCATCCCCTTTGGAGATGATTATATTTTGATCTAAAGGATTTAGGGTGTTAATTAGACACTTAATAAAACTTAACTTCCACTGAATGAGAAATCTTTTGTAAATCATTCTACTTTTGCACTTTGAAAGAAAGGCATTAATCATAAGGAAGCAAGAATGGTCAAAATAGAATGCTGCATTTTTATAAACAAAATTACAGACTGGCTAAAATTGCAGAAGAATGAACTAATAATAGCATTAATAACCAAACGCAATGGTGATTATTACAGAACATTGTATCACATTTTAGTCCAGAGATAGACTAAAGTTGAATAACCTTGACTTACACAAAACTGTTCTGGTAGTTGGATTTCATTATCTTAGTGACTCCAGTCATTTTGCAATATGTTTGTATTTGGCCATTTCCTGTAATCACATTTTTATATCTGTACAATGACACTTTTTGCAGTTGTGGGGGTAGCGTGTAACACTGTCCATCTTGCATCATTGAAGTTACTACAGTGATACTATCATTTAATAATATTAATATTACTTGAAATAGACTAAGATAAAGAAAAAGGGTCTCTATGATGTGCAGTTTTGTGCCTTTCTGTATTTGCCTTGTTCTTTGTTGAATGTGTGGAATTCTGTACTGTGGTTTTTCCTATAATAGAGAGTAGAGCTGTGTATTAAATTAGACTATGCCCCTATGATACCCTTACACTACTGAGAATAGCGTGGTTTTGGCCATGTACTGAGAATTTTCAAAGTTCTAATGACATGCCATGTGTTTTTGGTTTTTAACAGTTCATTTTACCATTTCAATATCACCATACATTAATTAATACTCCTATGATAGATAAGCTGTCATTAAATAATTTCGAAAGAAAGGGCCATTGCTTGCATTACTTTGAATTTAATGTTGTGCTTGTGCACTGTATAAATATTGTTTGTGATGGATTGGACATTGTGACTTTTGCCTTTTCAGAAGAAAAAAAGATAGGACAAAGTATTTGACGCTCTTAAAATGTACATATTTTGGTTCTTTTATCTCAAATTATTTAAAATGCGTAATTCACATTTTTGTAATAATTCTATGCAATTTTGTGGCATGATGTTTCTTCCACTTGTAATTTTATGTGCTTTCACCACAAATCCAAAGGAAACAATAAAAATTTCTTAACACAACCCAGCTGTTATTTCGTGGTGTTGGGGCCAAACTTCTTCTGACGGGCAGGAAGGTGGGAGCAGCACTGATGCCAATTTTTAGGGAAGTAATGCCCACCCTGATGGGGCACATCAGTGCCTGTGCAGGAAATCAGGAGGCTGCAGTACTTGTGTTGGAGGGCACAGTTGTCATCATTCCGTCAGTCCACCACCTCCTTCCGGGAATGGCGTTAAACTTGCCCATTGCTCCCATATTCAGGATCCTCCCTTCCTCCCCTCCTTCCTTGACCAAAGCTAAGGAAGGCAAAATTGTCAAAAGTTTTTTGACAAATAGTGGATGTGACAAGAACTGACAGAGTATTTGATGCAAGTTTCCTTATACAACAGATAAAAAAAGAGTCTGCCACACTGATTTTTGAAAAAGAAATATACATTTGAGTTATGAGGGTGTCTCCAAATGCAATATGTTAGTTAGTTATGGCTATGTTACACATTACTCCAAAGCCTAGTGGATTAAAGCAATAAGAATTATTTCTTAATCTCTCATAGTTTTTATGGGTCAAGAATTCAGACAGGGCAGAGCAGAGATGCCGTGTCTCTACGCCATGATGTCTGAGGCTTCGGCTGGAAGATTAGAAGGCTGGGAGCTGGAAGTTTCCAAAGACTAATTTACTTTCATATCTGGTGGTTGATGATACATCACTGAGAGACTAGCTGGGGCTCCGGGCTGGACCACAACATGTGTCCTCTCCACATGGCCTGGGCTTTCTCACAATATGGTGGCTGGACTCCAAGTACGAGCTTCCCAAGTGAGAGCCAGGCAGAAACTGGATCAAAATTTTTATGACTGAACCTCTACATTGCATACTATCACTCTGCTGGACCCCGTTCATTGGTGTTGTCACAAGCCCCTTCCCAGATTCAAGGGGAGGGAACAAATACAGACCCCATATCGCTTTGGGAGCAGTGTGGCTCACACTGAAGTACATGAATATATAGGCATCTTTGGAAAATGTAATCTGCCACATACAGTATACACCAAACTGAATTTCCTTACACTCAAACCTGCTCCACATCCTTTGTTTTCTTCATCAGTGAATAAAACCAATATCAATTCAGTTGCCCAAGCCAAAAGGTGGGCATCATCCCTGACAGCTGGCTCTGCATCATCCCTTTCCAATAATTCACCAACCTGGGTCAATTCTGACCCTGTGGAATAGCCCCCAGCTTCATTCACTTTCTATCCTCTCTGCTAATACTCAAGTTCAGCCACCATCCCCCCCACCACCTACCAAGGTTCTAAACGGTTTCCATGCTTCAAGTCCTAAATCATGTAACCATTTCTCCATACTGGAGCAAGACTGATCATACAAGAGCAAAAATGGAATTAAAAGCCTTTAATGGACCCCAGCGGTCCTCAGGATAAAGTCTAAATCCCTTAATAATTGTTTGAGATCTTACATGATTTGGTTCATACATAACTCTCCACTCCTGCCTTATGGACCATCTCACCTCCTGGGCTTTTTAAATACTATTCCCTCAACTACTTAGACCCTTTCTGTTCCTCTTTCCCTTGAACCACTCCTGAAAACACACTTATACACACAATCATGTTCTCTCTTTTCCTTGTCTCTTATTCATCTTATTCATCTTTAGGTTTATAGACTAAATGTCACTTCCTCTAGGAAGACTTCTTTGATCCACCCAAGCTCCCCATCATCTGTGCTCCCATTGCATCCTACATCAGTTATTTCTTGCTGCATAACAAACACCACCAACACTTGGTGGTGTAAACAACCATGTTCCATTGATTGTGAGTCTACAGATAAGTGCCAGGCTCTGCTGATCTGGGCTGATCTCATCTGGGCTCATCTGTACATCTGTAGTCAGCTAGGAGTTGGCTGGTAGCTGATCCTGCCTGGGTTCTTTTACGTGTCTGGGGCCTTGACTGGAACAACTGGGCTGATCTGGTTCTTCTCCATGTGCTTTTTCCACTCTTTGGCAGGCTAGCCATGGGTTTTTCACATGTCCAAGGCAGGATCTGGAGAACAAGCAAAAGCGTTCAAGCCCTCTTGAAGTCTAAACTCAGAACTAATACACCATTACTTCCACCACATTCTATTGGTGAACGTAAGAGACAAGACCAGCCCTGATCAAGATTAAAAGGATACTATGGTGTTATAGGGAAAATGATGTGGACACAGGGTGGCTACTAATACAATTAATCCATCAACACCATGTACATTCTTTCACTTATAGAGTACATACCAACTACAACATACTGGCCCTCTTACTTAAATACATCCTCCATTGACACCTTTGATGTCAAGGGTCATGTCTCATTCACTACTGAATCCCCAAACCCACCATAGTGAAATCTCTCAATAAATACTACATTTACAGTGAATAAATTTGTTAATCCATCCAGCTATTAGTACTAAGGTAGAAAAAAATAACAATTGATATGTGAATAATAAATGTCATTAACTCAAAGCTACAGTGTTGTTTAGGCACCTCATGAGTCAGCAGCACCCTGATAATAGGGCTAGACCACACAGAGCCATGTTCTTTGACTTTTACTTATGGCACCAACCCCAAAGCACAAAACTGCTTATGACAGATGAAATTAGGTCAATCACCAAATAGTAGATTCTGGATCACAGATGGAGAAAGCTAGGCTCACCTTGGATTCCAGGCATACCAACAGCCTCTTTCTGCCCACAAGCAAGAACTCAGGAGCCATTCTTTGCCCCCTGGAGTCCCTGCACTGTTCATTTGTTTCTTTGACCCTTCTGCATATATTTTTAATTACAGTTTTATTAAGCTATAATTCACATACATAAAATTCACATTCTTAAAGTACATATTTCAATGGTTTTTAGTATAGTCAAAAGTTGCTCATCAATCACCACTCTTAATTCCAGAACATTTTCATCTCCCCAAAAAGAAACACCATACTCATCAACAGTCACTTCCCATTCCTTCTTTTCCCCCATTTCTTCTCTTTAGTCCCTGGAAACCACTAATCTATCTTCTGTCTCTGAGGATTTGTCTATTCTGGACATTTTAAATGATTAGATTTATACAATATGGGGTCTTTTGTGTCTGGATTCTCTCATTTAGCATAAAAATTTTAAGGTTCAGTTTTCAACATGGATCAGTGCTTCATTCCTTTTAATAGTTGAATAATACACTATTGTGTAGACGTTGTATTTCTTCATTCATCACTTGATGGACATTTGGTTTGTTTCCACTATCTGACTATTATAAATAATGGTGCTATAAACACTCATGTATAAGTTTTTGCATGGAAATATGTTTTCAGTTCTCTTGGGTATATACCTAAGAGTGGAACTGCTAGTTCAAATGGTAACTCTGTTTAATTTTTTGGAGCTGCCAGACAGTTTTCCATTTTACAGTGCACCATTTTACATCCCCAGCAATATATGAAGATTCCAATCTTTCCACATCCTTGCCAACACTTGTTGTTTTCTGCCTTTTTGATTATTGCCATCCTAGTGGATATGAAGAGTATTTCACTGCAGTTTTGATTTGCATTTTCCTAATGACTGATGATGTTATGTGACTTGGCCATATGCGTATCTTCTCTGGAGAAATGCCTATTCAAATCCTTCGTGCATTTTTAATTGGGTGGATACTTATCTTAAAATCTGTGTCCCATTTCTTGATTTTTGTCCTCCAGTCCCTTTTGTATCTGTCTACCTCAAAGCTTAGTCTAAGAAACCTCTCTCAGTTATCATTCTTCCCTGGGCCACTGAAGAGCTGGAGGTTATTTGGAAAACGGTGCTGGTTATTTTTTATGTGAAGTCAGAAAGTCACTTGTCTGCTTTTTTTTTTTTTAACTAAATATCGAATATTTGTTTATTTTCCCAGATTTCACTTCTTCCTTTTAAAAACAAGCTGCAAAATAAGTCTCATAAATGTGGGTTGAATTCACTGGGATTCAGTGACATTTTATGGAAGGAAATTTATTAAGGACAAGTGGCATGGGATATTGCCATGGAAATATTTGCCACATAGCCTTTAAGAATTGAAGTGAATTACATAACATGCTATCAGACTTACGTTGTCAAGAAGCTTAATGTGTCAATAATAAATATATCAATAACAAAGAAAAGATCTTGCCAATTAAACCCTGACTCTTCATCAAACATAAAGGCACATCCCAATTTCAGAAAGGTTAAAAGTAAAAGTGTATCCAAGCATACTACTAAAGAAAATCATCAAACCACAGGGGAGGAAACAAAAAGAAAAAGAAATGAACAGAGAAGAAGTACAAAAAACAATGGGAAAAAAAGTAATAAAATGGCAGTAAGTACATACCTATCAATAATTACTTTAAATGTCAATGAAATAAATGCTCCAATCAAAAGACATAGACTGGCTTATTGGATTAAAAAAAAAAAAAAAAAAAAAAAAAAGACTCATCTATATGCTGCCCATAGGAGACTCACTTCAGGGCTAAAAACACAAAGAGACTGAAAGTGAGGGGATGGAAAAAGATACATCATGCAAATGGAATTGACAAGAAAGCAGGGGTAGCAATATTCATAACAGACAAAATAGACTTTAAAACAGAGGCGCTAACAAAAGACAAAGAAGCACATTATATAATGACAAAAGTATCAATACAAGGAGAGAATGTTACACTCATTAACATTTCATCAGAGAAATGTAAATCAAAACTATGAGATATCACCTCACACCTGTCAGAATGGTTATCATCAAAATATCTACAAATAACAAATGTTGGCAAGGATGTGGAGAAAAAGGAAGCCTTGTATGCTCTTGGTGGGAATGGAAAGCAGTAAGGACGTTCCTCAAAAAAACAAAAATAGAACTACCGTATGATCCAGCAGTCTTATTCCTGGGTATATATCCAGAAACAAAGAAAACACTAATTCAAAAAAATACATGCACCCCAATGTTCATAACCTCATTATTTACAGTAGCCAAGATATGGAAACAACCTAAGTGTCTATCAACAGATGAATGGATAAAGAAGATGTGGCATATTACTCAGCCTTAAAAAGAATGAAATTCTGCCATTTGCAGCAATGTGGATGGACCTAGAGAATAACATACTTAGTGAAATAAATCAGACAGAGAAAGACAAATACTCTATGATATCACTTATTTGTGGAATCTAAAAAATAAAACAAACAAATATATATAGCAAAACATAAACAGACTCACGGATATAGAAACCAAACTAGTGGTTGCCAGTGGGGAAAGGAAAGTTAGGAAGGGCAAGATAGGGGTATGGGACTTGGAAATACAAACTACTATGTATAAAAATAGATAAGCAACAAGGACCTATTGTATAGCACAGAGAATTATAGCCATTACTTTGTAATAACTTTTCATGGAGTATAATCTGTAAAAATACCAAATCACTATGCTGCATACCTGAAATCAATATAATACTGTAAATCAATTAGACTTCAATTTTTAAAACAATTTTTAACAATTTTTTAAAAAGTAAAGGTGTATCTTAGAACCAATAAAGTATCATAATTTCCTTTCTTTTTTTATTTCAAAGAAGTATCTGCTTCATAAGAACCTAGGGTTGTACATTTCATTTATTTAAAATCATCAGAAAGCCCAGTCTCCAGAGAGCACAGTATTCAAAGTAACACCAGTCCAAGACCCAAAAAATAGTTGAAAAGAAAATAAATTTGTTCTGAAATGTCTATAAAATGTACCAAAATAAGATTTGATTCATAGCATACTACAATATCTCTTAAAATTGCTTTTCCCATTTCTTCTTGTTTCTCTGTATGTGATTGTCATATATAAAGGAGCTTTGGTAGGTCCCTGGTGGTCCAGTGGTCAGGACCCAGTGCTTTCACTGCCGTGGCCAGGGTTCAATCCCTGGTCAGGAAACTAAGATCCCGCAAGACGGGCTGTGTGGTAAATCAATCAATCAATTTAAATTTCAAAAAAAAAAGGAGCTTCCCCCCAAATCTCCTTCAAACACCAGTCTGTGTGAGCTCTTGCTTTCTCTCCCCCCAAACTTCATCTTTGGATTTATTCTATTTTCTTTAACCTTCTGAGTAATCCTTTAACCTTTCCAATGTAAATCATTCTCGCCTTCCTGAATGCTCTAGTGTTGCCCAATTCAGCTCCCAAAAGGCTAATAAGTGAAGCTGGCAAAAATAGAATTATTCTTACACTGGGAGAGACTGTAAATAGTCCAATATCAACATTTTTCCAGTAATACATTCAGTCAATACAATTCAATAGACATCTACTATGTTCCAGGCACTGGTTCTACCCCAGGTTCAATTGGGTTAGAAGCCCAGGTTTCTTGGTCATAATTGTGCCCAAATAAGTATATCTTTAAGGCTACTCCCTCAAAATGAATCATATTGTGTGTCTGTACCCCAACACAGTTAAAAAGGAAAGGTTTACTTCTCTTTTATCATGAGAGTGCTACACACATGCATGTGTATGCACACTCACCCAGACGGGGACAGAGGGTCTTCAGCATCAAAATGACATTTAATACCTTTTTATCCTCCAAGAGTTGCTACCCTAAGTCCCCAGTTACCTGCAGCAAAGGGCAGTCCCAGACATGGGCATACCTGAATTTTCACCTGAATATGCTGGATGCCACACTCTGCTTTTTCTATTCCAATGGCTGTAGACTTTGGCAACATGAAAATAATGTGAAAGCAAGTTTTTATGATTAAGGAATCAAATTTATTGAATTTTATTACTGAAAGTTGAAACAAACATGTATGAACAAAAACAATAGGAGAATGTACTCTTTTCATGGAAAAAAAAGTTCAATAATATGAATTATTCTATCTTATTATGTGCTAGATTCTAATTCTGGGGATATAAGGCCATGCTCTTTATTTATTACCTCCCTAAGCCCCACATAACCCAAGGGAGATTGGCTAGCCATGTGGCTTAAATTAGTTATTCCAGCTGTCCATGCCCTCCCAAATCCTCTCTGCTCATCCCAAGTTCTTCCCTGTCCATTCAGAACATTGATTTTATAGTGGCCTCTGAGAAAACTATCATTTTCAACTAATAATCCTACTTCATGATTCTTCTGACCCATCTTTCCATTCATGATACTCTCTTCAGCTATGTCTAAACTACTGATACCTTATCTATTGAGTTGCTTGTTTGCTATTTCAGTTATTGTATTTTTTAAAATTTCTACATGTTTTACTTGGTACTCTTTTAAAACTGTTAGGTCACTTTCCATAGTGTCTGTTCTCTGAAGATTATTTCTACTTGTCTTTTTTCCTTTAGGTATATTAAATTGTTTTATATCTGTCAGTTTCCCAGTTTGGTTCCTGCTGGGTCTTTCTTATGTTTTATCTTCTTCTGTGCTTAATTAATTTTTACTGTATAGTATTTATTTTCCTTGAAAAGTCATTTATGAACATTCTCTGAGACCTAAAATGGAGATACATTCTGACAGAAAGAATTGGTGTTTTTTTCTACGTGGTGTCTAGGGGAGTATCCAACCCAAGTACTTTCTGAGTGTTTTTTTTAATGTTTCTGAACCATTAATGTATGTGATGGTCTATTTTAAGGATGAAAATTCTTGGAAGGCTAGTTTGTAGACACAATCTCTTTGGGACTATTTTTCCTCCAGCCAAGAATCAAAGAAACTTTTTGCAGGTCCTATAATAAATACAGGGTTAGGATTACTTCTGATTCTCCTTTATTCTAACATTGAACACCTTGGGGCACTAGCCTAGTGGGTGAAGGGCGTACAGTTAAGACTCTCTGTTTTGAATGGACTCTTAGGCTTTAATTTTTATGTGTCTCATCCAATGAGGCCATCAAAATTGGAGTCCACATTTGTCTGAATAGGTAAGTATTCTTAGGATAAAACTGGCTTCAGTGCTCTGCTTACTTCCCTAGATTCCAGCTTTCCCTTATATTTTGGCCCAGTAACGACTTGTTACCTTGTCAACTCTTCATTACCTCTAAGAAAATATTTTGGTTTCTACTTTATCTAGCATTTTAGTTATTCTCTGCAGGACAGTTACTTAGTTTCTATTGGGTATATTTTGAAATTTTTAAACTATTTTCCTGAAGAACACTTTTGATCCTGACTAGACCAGGTCCTGCATCTGGATAACATGAAAATATTACTGTCAATACCTGGCAAAGTACTCAATCAGAGTCTAAAAATCAAGTGACTCTTTCATTGCTTGGGGACACTCTTCAGTCTGCCTTAGACATCTCAGCTGAAATAACAATTAGATAGGGAAATATTATATAGAGATGGCAAAAACTCTCCCTGTAATCTAAAAACCTTCAAATTGTCAAATGTACATATGATATCCTTGTAAGATAAATTTAGCATTTAGAGCTCCAGTTTCTCCCTGAGATCTGTAAAAACTCATCTAGCCTGACAGTTCCCTGTTGGATGTACTTCTGAGAAGTCAGTTATTCTCACCAAGGCCAATTTTAATTTATGCACACTAAATTACTGCTGAATTTTTTGTGTGATTTTTTTTTTATAGAAGGTGTAATATCAAATTTAAGGACTAATGACTTTCAGGACAGTGTTAAGAAATCTGATCCTGAATCACCAGATTACCTAAGGAAAGAGATGTTTTGGTTATATGATATTTTTCACTAAGAAATAAGCACAAAATTGATTCTTATTCTTTATTGTATCTCTAGTGTTTATTGTAGCACTAGGAAGACAATCAATAAAGGTTGAATGAATTAATTAACTTGTGTCAGATTGATTGAAAAAAATGGCATTAATTCTTTACAGCCTGTCTATATTTTTGTAATGTGATTTAGTAGATTCTGCTATCAAGGGGGTGATGTCTTGTCTCCAAACTTGAATCTGGGCTTTGGCTAGTAGAGTGAGATGACTCCCATAATCCAGTTCCCAGACTAAAACTCTACCTTTTGGAACTCTGAGATCACCATGAGAACAGGTCTGTGTTGCCTACTGGAGGATTGAAACTTATGAAGCATAGTTGACCTCATTTTCCCAGCTGAAGCACCGGATGTTACATCACACCAGGTGTGTGATAGAGCCCGACCAAGATTAGCTAAGCCATCTAGCCAACAAGCTGCTGATCATGGACCCATGAGTGAGCCCGGCTGAGGTAGCAGAGCTGGCCCAAAGCAGCAGAACCACCCAGCCAACCTGCATATTTGCAAACATTAATAAATGGTTTCATTTTCAGCAGCTAAATTTTTAGGTGGTTTGTTTCACAGCAGTAACTAACTGATACAAAATCTTTTTTACAAGACATCCGAAGGTGTTTTAGAGGAGAGGACACAACATTGGGATAAGAAGTCCTCAGTTCCAGTTCAGTCTCTGCCACAAGCTTATTAATCTTGAACAAAACACTTCAACCTCTCTATGCCTCAGATTTGATGTTCCTTTAAGTTCTAATCTTATGTATTGTGTGGAATCCCCCCAAATGCTTTACTCTATATTTTGCCTAAATGGTGAGAAAAGTTGTTTTTTTAAAATAGTTTAGCATTTATCGAGTCCCCAAGGAATCTGCTTGTATCAAGTATTGGAAATTGTAGGAACTTGAGCTTAATGTGTTCTTACTCTAAGCCACCACCGCCCACCCCTGAAAGTATATTTTTAGAACAAATCCTTATTGGAAGCTGCCTATAATTTTTGTTTTCTTTTGATTTTGCCATTCCATTCTCAAAGTAGAAGTCAAACAAACAAAATCTATTAAAATAAGCATCCTTGTTAATCAAGGCTTTAGTGAACTTTATACTATACCATCATCCCAAAGCGGGACACAAAACAGATTTAGCAATGGAACAAAAATACCACTTTATTATCCATCTGGCTTTTATTAATTGATTATATTATTGGAGTAGAGAGATGTAGAAAATTGGACCTCACAGTCCTCAATTCTGAAAAGCATAATGGATTCATGGACACAAATGGACACAAACACACAGATCTGTGTCTATAAAAGGGAAGTCCATGTAACAGTGATTCTTAATGTGTAAGGATTAGGAACCTCTCTGAAGATATGATGAAAACTAGGAAGCCTTGATTCAGAAAACCCACGTATGTACACATTCACGTGATGGACTTTTTTGTGTTTTTGCCCTCTCAGCACCTTATAAACACGGTTCTTGTGCTTGAAGATTTTTCCACCTTATCCTTAGAATAGACGCTACAAATTCACTTCCTGTAGTTGCAACTATGGTACAGACACATGGCCTAGGTTCAACCTTTCAGGTACAAATGCACAAGACATTTGGAAGCAGGTGTAGCACAGATTCTTTCTGGCTAGGACAGAGGCAAAGACTGTGAGCTTTCAGAAACAGTAGTGGGTAGAGGTCCTAGCACTGTGCTCCGTGGCAGCTGGTGAGGTGTGGTGAGTCTGTCCAGGAGTAGCGGCAGTAGTTCTTCCCCAGAACAGTCTGCGATATAATGCTGGAGATGTTCCTAGCTCTGTAGCTTCCAAGCCTGGTTCTCAGACTTTCAGGGATGCAGTGAAAACTATCTAAAGCCCTTTAATAAATTCTTAAACTATGTGTGCAACAGAGAGCTCTGACTGATACACACATAAAAAATAGATTTTCCACATAATTCCAAGATTTTGTACAATTTTCCAAAGACCATTCATGGCTTAGCTCTCTTAGAATAGATAGGTGCTCATACATTAATAATATAATATATGTAATAGTATAATACAGGTGGAAAGGTAAAAAGTGGAATGGATAATACAGGCAGATAGGGCTTCTTGGAATGAAAGAATACACATTGGGTGGAGTAACAGACTTGGCTCTAGTCTTCACTTTGCCACTAACTGCCTAGTCATTCAGCACTAGGCAGCATCTAAGTCCCCTGCCCTGAATCTGAGTGGCATGGTGACCAATAGAATGAGATGGTAGTAATGATGCATCACTTCCAAGGCCAATTCAAACAAGGTGATACAGCTTCTGCCTTGTAACCCTGGGACACCCTGAGCCACCATATAAGATTTTGAACTACCAAAGACCACGATGCTGTGAGCAAACCCAGACTGAATGGAGAGGCATGTGTGGTGCACCTGAGGTACTAAAAGCCAGTATTACCTGCCAGATAGACCTCCAGAATTTTTCATGCAAATTGATAAATTAGCCCAGGACAATAGGCATCAACCAGGACTGTCCTGGGCAAAATTGATGTATGGTTACCCTACTGAGCATCGCCTCTGAGCTAAGCACTTGGGTGTCTCTTTACCTCTAGATTTCCTTAAAATTGGGGGGACGGTTGTTGAGCTAGTAGTTGTCACAATTCCCAATTCCTGGTGCTTAAGGATAAGACAAGCAACCAATTCACACGAGACAGCTGAAAATGAATAACAGAACATGGCAGGGACTTCAGCAAGCTGCAAAGCACAACTAGAGGGAACAACTCAGCTCCCATATTTATTATCAGGAAGAAATGTGAGCTCACCATTTTCTGACATTCTGATTTTTTTTTTCAAGAGACGTTAGGAATCTGAAAATCTAAGTTAAAATTTTCAACTTAATTCAAAACATTTTAGGCAATTTTAAGGTGGCCTCTATGAGCTAGACAATTTCAATGAATTCTTCAGGTTTATGGACCAAATTAACTTAAATATCCTGCTGCCACCTTTCAGTATCTGCTAATCCTGGCTCTCTATGGGCTCACTTTGGGGACAGCTGTCATCTTTGTTAGAGCGTAGCCCACTGTGTCACAAGCCACTGTTTTTTCTTGTCTCATAGTTCCAGATCGAAGCTCCCTTTTTATACCTTGTGTAAAAGGAGTTTTAACTCTATCATATCAGTTTACATAAATGTCCACTCAGGTGCAGAAAAAACATAAAAATCATTTACCCCATGTATTAGTCAGCTATTGCTATCATAATGTTATGTAACAAATATCCTAACAGCTTATAACAACAAGCATTAATACCACAATCACAAATCTGGGCTGGGCTCAGCTGAATGGCTCTACTTTAGGCTGTGGGTCCACTAGACTGTGCACTGAATTCAGATTTGATCTTTGTAGGAGAGGCAGCTACCCAGACGCTCTCTGGCAGATCACCAGAGTGCAAGAGCCAAGCCGAACTGCACAAGTTCAGTTAAGGCCTCTGTCTGCCTTAGACCTGCTAACATTTGATGGGCTAAAGCAAACCCCATGGCCAACCCCAAAATCAAAAGAGCAGAGAAGAATACTCTACCCACAACCGAAAGGGGAGAGAAGTGAATACTTAATCAAATAGAATCCAAACTCTCATACCCAAGAGGTCTTTTCCAAAAACTCATTTTCTTTCTAAATAATCTCCCCAAACAACCTCTCTCCCAGGCTTTGCTGGCTCCCTGTGGAGCTGACGAACTCTTGGACTTCACCACAGTGGACTTTGGCCTGCTGCAAAACATGTGGTGGGTGGCAGCAGATGCCGAGGGCTTGGAAGCTCTCAGTACAAGTGCTCTAAATTAGGAACAAAGCATTCCTCGGACTACGTCAAACTTTAAAAATAAGCCTTTGCTCCATACACAGCTAACGACCTTGGTGAAGACATTCAAATGCCTCATATATGATGTTCAAGTAATTTCTTGGGAGCAGTTACCATAAGGTTTTTCCATCCCGTCTGTGCCCTGCCTCTGAGGTCTCTCGTTCCCCTTGTTGTCTTGGGTCCTTGTTCCCAGGTGGCCTGTTCTGCACAGAACATGATCCTTGGCCGGTTCTGCAGTTGTAATCTGTGCAGGCAAATTTTTGGGCACATTAACAGATGCCAACCTAATGTAAGAAACCTGAAATTAGGTGGTACCTTGGGGGGATTTCTTTGATATGAATATTGCTTACTTAGTCTGCTCTCATGATGCCTTCTAAGGAGAAAAGTCAACCACTTTCATGGTATTATTTCACTAAGGCAGGGCCTCATGGGACTGGAACATAGGGCACAAGCTCCTTTAAGATGTCTTTTTCTAAAGAAATTGTGGACCAAGGTGAACCTATTGCCAATTCGAGCCTCAGTGAAAGCGCACACGCACACACCACACACACACACACACACACATTACCTAATGTCTCATAGCAGACCCTGGAACAAAGGTGCCCAAAACCCTTGAAGGAAATATTAGTCAGAAGTGGATTGACAGATAGGATGGACCGCCCCAGTGACTCCTTATTCACTTTAGAACCCAGAGATAACTGGACCACCTCCTGGCCAATCTTGGTACATGATCACATTCCAAAGAAATACAAGTCCCTAATTTTTTTTTAAAAGTACATTATTTTAAATCTTCCAATAATACTCAAAGTAGTGTCAAAGTTAGAGGTAAATATGATCACATAATAAGACACACTTGTCTCCCCATCACCAGCTTCTTGAAGTCCTGCATATCACAGCAACTATTTAGCCATATTTGTTTCCTCCAATTTTTCCCATCTATTTCTCCAAAAATCACATGCACACACACAAAAAAAAGAACCAGAACCTAAGCAGCCAAACAAGGGATTCCCCGGAAGGTAGAGAGGCAATGGATGCATATCAGTGAAATGTATGCCCTGCTCACACTTGTTCTGGTCAATTTCCACACCTCAGACCACTGTTGGCTCTTACACCGGGCCCAGAGCTTCTCTGGTCAGATGCCACATTCAAAGCCATACTCTGTGTTATATAAAATAGATAATCAACAAGGACTTACTGAATAGCACAGGGAACTCTATTCAATACTCTCTATATGGGAAAAGAATCTGAAAAAGAATAGATATATGTATATGTATGACTAAATCACTTTGCTGTGCACCTGAAACTAACACAACATCAACTGTACTCCAATATAAAATAAAAATTAAAAAAAAAAAACAAAAAACACCAGACTGTGTGATTAAGAAAACAGAACTGCAGCCTGAAGACCTTGGGTCAAAACTGTCCCATTACTTAATTAGCTGTTTGATTTTGACAAGTTCATTTGTTTTAATTAACCTCTTTCCTCAACTACAAAACAGGAACAAAAATTCCTACTTCACAGTATCATGGTCAAGGTTAAATGATACAATGAACATGAAATCTTGAGACAAATGGGCACTCTACAAACCTGTGCTGATTCTGTGAGACAGTCCAGGTGGGAAAGATCACCTAGATAAGCCATTTCTCAAACTTGTTTCCTCATTTATATCCTGACCCTAGAAAAATATTAGAGCTTCCTGAGAAATATAGCGCCAGTCCACTGAAGCAGTCTTTGGGAAGTGGTACAGCTTTCACAGGGCAGGACATCTAGTGTTGAGAGTTCTTCCCCATGTACTAAGAGTACAGTTATAGTTAACAAGATGGTGGAATATGAATTAGACTCCCTGGTTCATCCTTGGGACAGAGGAACAAACTCCAAGGAGCCAGGTACCTGCTCTCTGAGACTCTCCGTGTACCCCTCTGTCCCACTCAGAGGTTTGCTATGTTGGTGGCCCTTATAAACTTCACTGAGTTTTAGTTTGTCTCTGTCTCCTTTTACTATCTAAACAGTGCCTGAAATGTCTGGCCCATGGAGAGCATTAACCAAGCTATCCGGAGTACAGAATAGATTGCTATTTATCCAACTTGGTGTCAAATCCAAGAGGAGGTTTTCTGAATTGAGGCAATTCAGGATGGCTACGTGGGCTTGCGCAGTCTGTGGACCCACCGAGGGGGTAACAGAGGATGAAATGAAGCCCTGAGTCATAACCTCAGCAGAAGAGATGTCGTCTCCATAACTCGACTGCTTGCATTTTTAAAGTAATTCTCACCGAGGTTCTGTAGGTGCTGGCCACAGTCCTGGAGAGTTTGATAAACCTTCTGATTATTGATCTAAGAATATTAGGGAGAGACTGAAACTTATCAGAACTCATTAGAGGAAAGATGCTATTATGTGGACATGATCCTTAATTGCTTTCAGGACTTTTCATGGAAGGCATTACCTACCAAGGAGAGAGAAAACTTAGCTAATGGACACAGACCAAACTCACATATTGAGTAGAGGGCCTCAGAAAAAGAGAAAGAAGTATGCCATTTCAAAACAACAAAAGTCGGCTTTCACAGACGAGTCAATCTGGCAGGTTGTCAAGAATTGGTGGTTTCATTTCAGTCACTTAAGCTATTTAACATAACAGGAATTCTGACTTCTTCTCACTGTTAGACAGTCCCCTCCATTAAGAAAACAGCCATCTGTTGGAGCCATATGCTTTCCGGAACAAGAATTCTTTCTCATTTTGTACCTGAATTGTTTAAAGTTTCAATAACAAGTTTGTAAACAGAAATGTCTTCTCGGGCTTGATAATGAGTCAAGACTCTTCCTTCAATATGGAAAGAGAACTTCAGTGGAGATATCTTTTATAAAAGTTAACACAATGCTTAGAAATGTATATTTGTCTCGCACTAGACTCTGAATCACCATCCCCCTCTCCGCAGGTAAGGACATAATCTTACTTCACTTCCAATGCTTGAGATGAAATAGACACCCAGTGTCTGATTAATGAATGAAGGGACTAAAGTGATGTAGTTATTTTGCATTGTCTTTCTTTTCAAAGCCCAATGTGAAACTTGTTCTACATTAGTCTAACAGGAAAGTACAAATAGCACATTTTTGATTGAAAAAAGTTTTATATATACACCGAAATGTGTGGTTTTTTGGTATATTAAACATTATGTAGTATATTCTTCATATGTATATGTGTATATATATGTTCTATATGTATATAACACACACATTTATGTAATACAGAATATCTTCCATTTCTTTACCAGCACTTAAATAACCTTGTCTAGCCACCATCAAGTGTTAAGAAGTAGATAGAATTTGTCATTGTTTCCAATTGATGAGCCAGAAGTTCCCAAGTATTCCTTTTCCTGTCCAGGTAGACATAAACTGGTAAATCCATGCTTTCAACCACAATGAGGATGTTTCTCTAGACCATTTCTCCCCAAGTGTGGTCTGTGAACATCATCTGGGAGCTTGTTAGAAATGTGGAATGTTGTCTCTGCCCCAGGCCTACTGAATCAGCATCTGCATTTTAACACGATTTGGGGCTGGCAGACCATGGTTAAACAAAAGTTTCCAGGCCTCTGTGATGGACTGCCCCACTATACCTGGAGAGGTAGCCAATGCCTAAGACAAGGAAGTTCGACTTCTAACAAAGAGGAGACCCCAACCAGCCCCTCCCATCTCTTCCATCTTTCTCCTTGGATTTGAAATAGATGCGAGGCTGGTCACTCCCAGACCCATTCCTTTCTCTCAGAACTGTTGGCTGTGGAAATTAAGTACTTTGGATAGAATGGGTAAAAAAAAAATATTAATTCTTTATGAATTTGTGAGATTATTTCATCTTGTGCTTTGTTTTCTGTGCCTTGTCAGCCTGGGCTATTTTTCTTAGAATGAAGTAACTGTCTACATACTCTCCATTCGACCTTGTATGGAGCTTATGAACATGTAGGTTTTTCGTGTTTCTAAAGATGATGACAATGATGATGATGACAGTGATGGTAATGACATGCTGAGAGTACTTCAAAAACTCCCTCCTAATCATTCTCACCGATCTGCTCAGAATTCTAAGGAACCCGTGATTTTTGAACCAAGTTCTATGGAGCCCTCAGTCTTATGGTAACAGAGAGGGAGAGGAGGGTAGAAGGGGGAAGCAGCTGGCTGGCTTGGCAAACCCACACAGATTGAGGTTAATATCCAGAGGATAGGTGAGCATCTTTGCACTGATCGTTTTTCTATATTAAAGACTGACCATTTCTTTGCAAATAAATTTTATTTGAACATAAGATTCTCCTCTTAAAACAAGTCATTGGCCTCAATTATTGCTGTGGTTGTATAGTTATTAGGTCTTAGAATATCTAGTAGTAAGATATTTCTGGAAAGGAAAGAGAAGCATTTAAGAGAATGAAAAAATATATTTTAGTTTGGAGAGATTTTTCAGTCCATGGTGGTTGATAGAATTTGTTTGCATATTTCAGATTCATACCTAGGTTTCAACAATACCATGAGATGTTATGATGAGGGAAATACAAATATTGATAACATTTAAAAAATTTTAAAGGTCCCAAATTCTTTAAAGAACCTGGAACACACAACTGAGAAATTCCATAAAAGAGTCTCCTTGTATGGGTACATTCTGGACAGGGTGATTTTTAAAAGTCTCCTTGGAATGTGTTAAACTCAGTTTTGTCTGGAGTCATATGAATGTGCTAGATATTCCCTAGTGACCTACTCCACTACAGCAATTCTATGATTCTGAGTTTACTTTTCTATTACTGAAGTAGAAGGCTGTGTCAGTTCAGAATCACAAACTTGGTAAGTTAAGTTGTATTGATAACAAACCCATACTTGTGATATTTCCATTTTCCATTCATTTTGCCCTCACTCTGTTTCATGATCTTGTCAATTCTTAGACACACCAAAAAAAAAAAAAAAAAAGAAGAAAGAGGAATTATTCCATTTTTGAATTGTTATTACTATAGGTGTGTGGCAGATGAAATTCTCTAAAGATGGCCACCAAATCCCATCCCATACGTTCTTCTTACAGTGTGATGGTAACACTCCTCCCATCAAATGGTGGGACTGTGCCCTCTCCCCTTGAACCTGGACAGACCTTTACCAACAGAATATAGAGGAAGTGACACTGTAAGATTTCAAAGACTATATGATAAAAATGGCACTTATTTCTGCCTTGGTCTCTTGGGACACTTGATCTTGGAACCTAGCTGCCATGCTGTGTGGAAGTCCATGATACATGGGAAGACCACTTGTAGGTGTTCCAGCTGACGTCAGCTGAGCTCCCAGCCAACAACTAATGTTGATCACCAGACATATGCCCAAGGAAGCCTTCAGATAACACCAGCCCCAGTGATAGTATGACAGCAGCCCCATGAGAAACCCTGCCAAGCTGAGCCATATCAACCCTCAGAACCATGAGAGATAATAAGAAAATCCTTACAGTTGTTTTAAGCCACTAATATTGGGATTATTTATTACACAGCAATGGAAAAAATACTTAACACCCTGTGTTTATTAGGACAGAATAAGCTGTGGTCCTACATGCTCAACTGAATTTTCTGTCCTGAATAATTAATTCATCATTAGAAGTATATGCTATTAATTTTAGACTATACTGTAATAGCTTTCATTTCCTAAGGGAGCAATTGGATTTTGCTTATAAACCAAACATCATTCCACCCTCGTAACTAATTTGACTAATTTCTCCATTTTCATCATGATTAACCATTCAGTTATCAAGGTCTTCAGATACTTTATATTTGCAATGTTGTCCAAATCCCTTATGCTAAAATGTCTCTAACCCCTTAGCCTCCTGTCTCCACATTCCCAGTTCTACACAATGCCACCAGACAGACTTTTTTTAAAATTCCATTTATCATGTCATTCTACGGCCCCCAAATCCCCCAAAATATTCATGCTACTTAAACTAGTGTTGCAAACTCAGAGAAAAGCAGAAACGAAAGACTAACAGAGTTCTGAGACTGATCAAGTCCCTACTTCAGCCACACCTTAGTTATACAGACAACAAATCTCTCTTTTCCACTTACGCCAGTTCAAATTGAGTTTCTCTCATCTGCAAGCAGAGAAGTCCTGACAAATACATTAGGAATATCCTTCAGAATCCAGCATAGTCCTAGGCCCACAACTGGTTATTTAATAAATACATGTTAAATTCATATAGAAAGGAATACAATGTGATACTACACAACCTAAAAGAATGACTAAATTTTAAATAGACAAACAGGGGCTTCCCTGGTGGTACAGTGGTTAAGAATCTGACTGCCGGGGGGCAGACTCAAGATGGCAGACTAGGAGGACATGGAATTCATGTCTCTGAACAACTAGGGCACCTACCAGGCACCAGTGGGGGACCACAGACAGCTAAGGGGATGGGAGGAACCCCCAGCGACCAGGTAGGATGTGGGGCATGGGGGGAGTGAGGGGGGAGGAGAAGTGGAAGAGGGACAGGACTGACACCCCTTAGGGGCGGCTGGGGGAGGGGAAGGGATCCCACACCCGAAGGGGGAAATTAGGGAAACATTGGGAGGGCAGAGGATCAAAAGGGAGCTTGGCCAGGTTTTCCCTGCCCACTTGGGCCCCCAGAAGGCTGCTGAGATCCCGGGCCTGATCCTCTGCTCACCAAGGCCCCCTCCAGCACGTGGGTCCTGAGGGAGTGGGAGGGAGGGAAGGGGGAGCAAAAGTAAAGGCTGGACCTCCAGGATGGCACCCCTGAGGGGCGGCTGGGGGAAGGGAGGAGTTCCTACACCCAGTGGGACCCACTCACGGTTAGGGGTCCAGCAGGGATGGGTGATACCCTGGGGAAGACCATGGGGGGGATGTGGAGGAATGGAAGGGGATGTGGCCAGTGCTTTCCCTTTCCACTTAGGCACCAAGGAGCCTCTTGGGTTCCTGGGCCTAATCCTCTGCCCTCAGAGCCTCCCTCCTACCATGCAGAGCCCAAGCCCCGCCCCTACACCACCACCCAGGACCCTACCTCTACAATTGGAGACCCCCTCCATGAGCTGGGCCTAAACCCCACCCACACACCCTCATTCAGGGCCCTACCTCCAAACTCTGGAACTCCACATTCAAGAGGCCCTCCTTTGGAGGTTCCATCCCATGCTTGAATGTCACCCTCCATCCGCATAGGTCCCACCCGACCCAAAACCCCACCCCTGCCTAGTTCCACCCCTACCTAAACTCTGCTCCCATAACCAAGGCTTTTTTTTTTTTTTTTCCTCTTTTAGATTGGGGTTCTGTTTTACCTTGTTGATTCATTTATATTTTTATTTATTCTAATAAATCTTTTATTTTTCTAATTTTATTTTATTCTTTATACTTTGTTATTGTTCTGCTCCTTTTGGCTTGTTCCCCTCCCTTTTATTTTTTTCTTTTTTCTGTTGTTTTATTTTACCTTGTTGTAGTTGTTTCAATTATATTTTTATTTCTCCTAATATATTTTTTATCTTTCTAATTTTGTTTTGATTTTTATTCTGTTATTGTGTGGCTTTTTTTTTTTTTTTTTTTTTTTGCCATGCCACATGGCTTGCGGGATCTTGGTTCTGAGGTGGGAGGTCGGGCCCCAGTTCCTGTGGTGGGAGCTTTGAGTCCAAACCGCTGGACTAACAGATAACCTCAGACCCAAGGAATATTAATCAGAGTGAGGCTTCCTGGAAGTCCTCATCTCAGCACCAAGACCTGGCTCTACCCAACTACCTGCAAACTCAAGTGATGGAGGCCTCAGGCCAAACAAACAGTAAGACAGGAATACAGCCCCACCCATAAAAAAAAAAAAAAATGAAACGACAAAAAATATGTTACAGATGAAGTAGCAATGTAAAAACCTACAAGACCAAATAAATGAAGACAAAATAGGCAACCTACCTGAAAAAGAATTCAGAGTAATGATAGTAAAGATGATCCAAAATCTCGGAAACAGAATGGAGAAAATACAAGAAACATTCAACAAGGATCTAGAAAAACTAAAGAGCAAACAGACAGTGATGAACAGCACAATAACTGAAATCAAAAATACTCTAGGAGGAATCAATAGCAGAATAACTGAGGCAGAAGAACAGGTAAGTGACCTGGAATAAAATGGTGGAAATAACTGCCAGGGAGCAGAATAAAGAAAAAAGAATGAAAAGAATTGAGGACAGTCTCAGTGACCTCTGGGACAACATTAACACAACAACATTTAAATTATAGGGCTCCCAGAAGGAGAAGAGAAAAAGAAAGGGTCTAAGAAAATATTTGAAGAGATTATAATCGAAAACTTCCCTAACATGGGAAAGGAAAGAGTCAATCAAGTCCAGGAAGCGGAGAGAGTCCCATACAGGATAAACCCAAAGAAAAACATGCCGAGACACATATTAATCAAGCTATCAAAAATTAAATACAAAGAAAAAATATTAAAAGCAGCAAGGGAAAAGCAATAAATAATATACAAGGGAATCCCCCTAAGGTTAACAGCTGATCTTTCAGCAGAAACTTTGCAAGCCAGAAAGAAGTGGCAGGACATATTTAAAGTGATGAAAGGGAAAAACCTACAACCAAGATTACTCTACCCAGCAAGGATCTCATTCAGATTCGATAGAGAAATCAAAAGCTTTACAGACAAGCAAAAGCTACAAGAATTCAGCACCACCAAACCAGCTTTACAACAAATGCTAAAGAAATTTCTTTTAGCAGGAAACACAAGAGAAGACCCACAAACCCAAACCCAAAACAATTTAGAAAATGGTAATAGGAACATACATATCGATAATCATGTTGTATGTAAATGGATTAAATGCTCCAACCAAAAGATACAGACTCACTGAATGGATACAAAAACAAGACCCTTATATATGCTGTCTACAAGAGACCCACTTCAGACCTACAGACACATACAGACTGAAAGTGAGGGGATGGAAAAAGATATTCCATGCAAATGGAAATCACAAGAAAGCTGGAGTAGCGATACTCACATCAGATAAAATAAACTTTAAAATAAAGACTGTTACAAGAGATAAGGAAGGACACTACATAATGATCAAGGGATCAATCCAGGAAGAAAACATAAAAATTATAAATATTTATGCACCCAACAGAGGAGCACCTCAATACATAAGGCAAATGCTAACAGCCATAAAAGGGGAAATTGACAGTAACACAAAAATAGTGGGGGACTTTAACACCCCACTTACAGCAATAGGCAGATCATCCAGAAAGAAAATAAACAAGGAAACACAGCTTTAAATGGTAAAATAGACCAGATAGACTTAACTAATATTTTTAGGACATTCCGCCCAAAAGCGGAAGAATACACTTTTTTCTCAAGTTCACACAGAACGTTCTCCAGAATAGATCACATTTTGGGTCAAAAATCAAACCTTGGGAAATTTAAGAAAATTGAAATCGTATCAAGCATTTTTCTGACCACAATACAGTGAGATTAGAAATCAATTACAGGAAAAAAAAAACAATAAAGAACACAAACACATGGAAGCTAAACAATGTGCTGCTAAATAACCAAGAGATCACTGAAGAAGTCAAAGAGGAAATGAAAAAAACAAATGACAGTGAAAACACGATGATCCAAAACCTATGGGATGCAGTAAAAGCAGTTCTAAGACGGAAGTTCATAGCAATTCAATCTCACCTCAAAAAACAAGAAAAATCTCAAAGAAACTATCTAACCTTACACTTAAAGAAACAAGAAAAAGAAGAACAAAGAAAATCCAAAATTAGTAGAAGAAAAGAAATCATAAAGATCAGAGCAGAAATAAATTAAATAGAAACAAAGAAAACAATAGCAAAGATAAAAAAAAAAACCTAAAAGCTGGTACTTTAAGAAGATAAACAAAATTGATAAACCTTTAGTGAGATTCATCAAGAAAAAAAGGGAGAGGATGCAAATCAATAGAATTAGAAATGAAAAAGGAGAGATTACAACTGACACCACAGAAATACAAAAGATCATAAGAGACTACTACAAGCAGTTGCTTTATATGCCAATAAAATGGACAACCTGAAGGAAATGGACAAATTCTTGGAAAAGTACAAACTTCCAAGATTGAACCAGGAAGAATTAGAAAATATAAACAGACCAATCCCAGGTAATGAAATTGAAACTGTAATTAAAAATCTCCCAACAAACAAAAGTCCAGGACTAGATGGCTTCACAGGCAAATTCTATCAAACATTTAGGGAAGAGTTAACACCTATCCTTCTCAAACTCTTCCAAAAAATTGTGGAGGGAGGAACACACCCAAACTCATTCTACGAGGCCACCATCACCCTGACACCAAAACCAGACAAAGATATCACAAAAAAAGAAAATTATAGACCAATATCACTGACGAACATAGATGCAAAAATCCTGAACAAAATACTAGCAAACAGAATCCAACAACACATTAAAAGGATCATACACCATGATCAAGTGGGATTTATCTAAGGGATGCAAGGATTCTTCAGTATATGCAAAACAATCAATGTGATACACCATATTAACAAATTAAAGAATAAAAACCATATGATCATCTCAATAGATGCAGAAAAAGCTTTCCACAAAATTCAACACCCATTTATGATAAAAATTCTCCAGAAAATGGGCATAGAAGGAACTTACCTCAACATAATAAAAGCCATGTATGACAAACCCACAGCAAACATCATCCTCAATGGTGAAAAACTGAAAGCATTTCCTCCAAGATCAGGAACAAGACAAGGATGTCCACTCTCACCACTATTATTCAACATAGTATTGGAATCCCTAGCCATAGCAATCAGAGAAGAAAAAGAAATAAAAGGAATACAAACTGGCAAAGAAGAAGTAAAACTCACTGTTTGTCAGTGACATGATACTATACATAGAAAATCCTAAAGATGCCACCAGAAAACTACTAGAACTAATCAATGAAATTGCTAAGGTTGCAGGATACAAAATTAATGCACGGAAATCTCTTGCATTCCTATACAGTAACAATGAAAGATCAGAAAGAGAAAATAAGGAAACACTCTCATTTACCATTGCAACAAAATAATAAAATACCTAGGAATAAACCTACCTAAGGAGGCAAAAGACCTGTACTCAGAAAACTATAAAACACTGATGACAAAAATCAAAGATAACATAAACAGATGGAGAGATATACCATGCTCCTGGATTGGAAGAATCAATATTGTGAAAATGACTATACTACCCAAAGCAATCTACAGGTTCAATGCAATCCCTATCAAATTACCAATGGCATTTTTCACAGAATTAGAACAAGAAATTTTACAATTTGTATGGAAACACAAAAGACCCCGAATAGCCAGAGCAATCATGAGAAAGAAAAATGGAGCTGGAGGAATCAGCCTCCTGGACTTCAGACTATACTACAAAGCTACAGTAATCAAGACAGTACAGTACTGGCACAAAAACAGGAATATAGATCAATGGAACAAGGTAGAAAGCCCAGAGATAAACCCACATGCAAATGGTCACCTTATTTTTGATAAAGGAAGCAAAAATATACAAAAGAGAAAAGACAGCCCCTTCAATAAGTGGTGCTGGGAAAAACGGACAGCTACATATAAAAGAATGAAATTAGAACACACCCTAACACCATACACAAAAATAAACTCAAAATGGATTAAAGACCTAAATGTAAGGCCAAACACTATAAAACTCTTAGAGGAAAACATAGGCAGAACACTCTATGACATAAATCACAGCAAGATTCTTCTTGACCCACCTCCTAGAGGAAGGGAAATAAGAACAAAAATAAACAAATGGGGCCTAATGAAACTTAAAAGCTTTTGCACAGCAAAGCAACCATAAACAAGATGAAAATACAACCCTCAGAATGGGAGAAAATATTTGCCAATGAAACAATGGACAAAGGATTAATCTCCGAAATATACAAGCAGCTCATGCAGCTCAATATCACAAAAACAAACAACCCAATCCAAAAATGGGAGGAAGACTTAAATAGACATTTCTCCAAAGAAGATATACAGATGGCCAACAAATACATGAAAGGATGCTCAACATCACTAATCATTAGAGAAATGCAAATCAAAGCCACAATGAGGTATCACCTCATACCGGTCAGAATGGCCATCATCAAAAATATAGAAACAATAAATGCTGGAGAGGGTGTGGAGAAAAGGGAACCCTCCTGCACTGTTGGTGGGAATGTAAATTGATACAACCACTATGGAGAACAGTATGGAGGTTCCTTAAAAATCTAAAAATAGAACGACCATATGACCCAGCAATCCTACTACTAGTCATATACCCTGAGAAAACCGTAATTCATAAAGAGCCATGTACCACAATGTTCACTGGAGCACTATTTACAATAGCCAGGACATGGAAGCCACCTAAGTGTCCATCGACAGATGAATGGATAAAGAAGATGTGGTACATATATACAATGGAATATTACTCAGCCATAAAAAGGAACGGAATTGAGTTATTTGTAGTGGGTGTATGGACCTAGAATCTGTCATACAGAGTGAAGTAAGTCAGAAAGAGAAAAACAAATACCGTTTGCTAACGCATATATGTGGAAATTAAAAAAGTGGTACTGATGAACCTAGTGGCAGGGCAGGAATAAAGACACAGACATAGAGAACAGACTTGAGGGCACGAGGGTAAGGGGAAGCTGGGATGAAGTGAGAGAGGAGCATTGACATATATACACTACCAAATGTAAAAGAGAAAACTAGTGGGAAGTTGCTGCATAGCACAGGGAAATCAGCTTGGTGCTTTGGGATGACCTAGAGGGATGGGATAGTGAAGGTAGAAGGGAGGCTCAAGAGGGAGGGGATATGGGGAAATATGTATACATATAGCTGATTCACTTTGTTGTACAGCAGAAATTAACACAATATTGTAAAGCATTTATACTACAATAAAGATGTGAAAAATTAAATAAATAAAAATAAATAAATAAATAAATAAAAGAATCTGCCTGCCAATGCAGGGGACACGGGTTCGAACCCTGGTCCAGGAAGCTCCCACGTGCCACAGAGCAACTACGCCCGGGCACCACAACTACTGAGCCTGCACTCTAGAGCCTGCGAGGCACAACTACTGAGCCCATGTGCCACAACTACTGAAGCCCTCATGCCTAGAATCTGTGCTCTGTAACAAGAGAAGCCACTGCAATGAGAAACCCGCACACCACAACAAAGAATAGCCCCTGCTCGCCACAACTAGAGAAAGCCCACGCGCCGCAACTAGAGAAAGCCCGCGTGCAGCAACGAAGACCCAACACAGCCAAAAATAAATAAATAAATAAATTAATTAATTAATTAAAAATAAATAAATAGACAAACAGTACCAGTGTTGGCAAAGAAGAGCAATTGGAATGCTCACACAGTGCTCATGAGAATGAAAATTAACACAACCATTTTTGAAACCTATTTGGTATTGAGTAAAACTGAATATATAGCTATATCTTGGGACCCAGAGATGCCAACTCTAAGTGCAGACACAATAGAAATGCAAATAGAGTTCAACAAAAGACATACAAGAGACCACTCTTCTTAGTAGCCTCAAACTAGAAACAATTCAAGTGTCCAACAGTAGTTAAGTTGTAGTGTATTTATACAAGGAGATATTATACAGCAGTGAGGACAGATGAACTTCAGTTAATGTAACAACATAGATAAATTTCACAAATACAATGTTGAGCAAGAGAAGTCAATACAGAAGTATACATAAAGCATGATTTTATTTATAAAATACAAAACAGGAGAAACTAATTTTCACTGTTAGAAACCAGGAAAGTCATTACCCTTGTGGAGGAGTTTTGATGGGAAAGGGACATAGGGGCCTTCTGTATTGACTCCATCGTGTGTAAACTCATGGCTTGTAGCACTTCTATAAACTTTTATGAAAAATGTATTTAAAGAAATTAGAGTAGAAATGGTGTTGTCGTTCCCTGGACTGTTGTACTCCAGCCAGTTTCCTCGTTTCCCTCTGAGTGCCATGCCTGGCACGTCCTTTCTCTGCAGCAGAGGGGGGAGGAGGGTGAGAACTGTGAGAAGGACAACCATGCCCATAAAGGAGCAAAGCCATCAAGAGAAAACCCTTCTGTGACAAGAGAAAAACACGTTCCCCGACTTTCCCCATCTGTCACACCACATGCGGCAGCATCTATCAACACCCAATTTGCTGTGTGTAGTTGAGGACGCTCCTTCCATGTAGGAGAATAACTTGCCTCATTTAGATCTTAAGATGAACATTTTTGAAGCTTGATGTTCTGTGAGTCAAGTCATGATCATTCCAAGCAGCCTTGAGTCAACAGAATTGGATCCTGGACCTATCAAAACCCAGAACTCCACACCTAAAATCTAAAATCCCAATCACCCCATCTCGGTCCACAATCTTTCAACTTTCTTTCTCCTCATTTTTCTACACTTGTACTTTTTTTTACACCTTGACCCATAGGCCGTTCAATTCTCAGGCATTATATAAGCACCTTCTATGCATGGTAATTCCCCTAACCCATCCTCGGGGATTTAGTAATTCCAGTCAGTCTAATCATTAACTTTGATTCTTTTGCTCTTTTGATCTTCAATAACATTTGCCTAGAAAACACCTCACTCCTACTATTCAGGTTGTTTTAAGCCCTGTAACTAATCTTTTGAAATCCAATAGTGAAAAATCACAATCATATTACTACAAATTCAGGTTCTCTGACCAATGCTGGGCTTTTATCCCTGCCTAGTGATTCTCTTTCAAGTCAATAGTCAGTACTGTCTTCAGTTTCACTCGAGGGCAATTCCATATTTCCACCCATTCCCTCATTTCAGCTACTCTGGTAACTTGACTTTCTTCCTATTTCCATGAGAAAATGCACCTGGTGAGATCTCCCTCCTGCAGGCTGGCTTCATGGCTGTTCAACCTGTGCAGTCACCTAGGGCCCAGGCTTGGTTTAATGCTTTACTAACATTGTCTTAAAATTCTTAATAATTTTTGAATATAGGGCCTCACACTTTCATTTTGCCCTGAACCTCACAAATCATGTAGCAGGTATAATGCAGGCCCTCCTGCAATATATTGAGATCTAATCTCCTATTTGATGGTATTTGGAGGTGGGGCCTTTAGGAGATAATTCGGTCATGAGGGTAGAGCCCTCACAGATGGGATTAGTGCCCTTATAAGAACAAGCCAGAGAGCTAGCTTGCCCTCTTTCAACCAGGTGAGGACACAATGAGAAGTAGACAGTCCACAACCGAGAAGAGGGTTCTCACCAGAACCCAACCAAGCTGGCATCCTGATCTCAGACTTCCAGCCTCCAAAACTGCGAGAAATACATTTCTGTTATTCATAAGCCACCCAGTCTGTGGTACTTTGTTATAGCAGCCCAAACTGATTAAAACACTAGTACTATGAATGGCATTCAGAATGTACTCGATTAATGCTTAATAAATCACTTTTAGAGGTTCCATATGATTCTGTGATTATTTCAGTTGATTCTTATAGAGTTTTATATAGGAAGCAGCACAACATACCCAGTGGATTAGAGACTATATAAAAAGAAACAAAATCCTATAAACTTAAATGGTTTGTGGTCATTGACACCTTTAAGAATCTCGTTAAATCCAGACTCCGTCCCTAAAGAAATGTTCATACAAATCCAGGGGTTTGTATACAATTTTGTTAAATCCCTAAAACTTATTCATAGTCTCTGCTTAAGATCTCAGGTTTTAGACCTGAGTTCCACTCTCTCCCATGTACTTCTTGGCCTGAGAAACATAAGCTCTACCTCGATGCTGGGCAACAGGGAATTAGGTACCACCACCAACACTTCATGAACCAAAATTATGGACAGCTTTGCCAGCAAGGTTGGGGCCAGCCTTCACTGGAGAAATTCAACACACAACCCACCCCCAACCTTGTTCCTAAATAACCCAGGGCAGCCCTCACATATCCTGGCCTACGAGGCAGGAAGCACCACATCCTTGCCCATCTCCCTGATCCTGGGTTGAACCCAAGGAGCTTCAGTCAGCTTGGCTGAGAGCTCCCTGCCCTAAACTTCCCCCAGCTGAGAGGTGGGCCACTATCAGAGTTGCTACTCTGGTGCCACACATTGTCACTTGAGACTAATATGGAAGCAAGAACCCCTCCCCCTGCACTAGCTTCTCTCCCCTGTAACGACTCAGCAAGGACAGCTTCTGTGCTGCAAGCATGTTGCCTCCAGCATAATCTGGTATGCTGGTATGACGTGAAGTTGGGAGATATGATTTCTCATAAATTTCCATATGTAAAGCTGGAAGTATGCAATGACCCCTGGGCAGACACTAGAGGGCATGGAGCCTTGGAGGAGAAGAGAGGTGGCCTAAGTCCTACCTACTATGGCATTCCGAGGTTTGAAGCAGGGGTAGGAAATTTTTCTAAAAGAAGCAAATATTTTAAGTTTTGTGGGCTTTATGGTCTCTGTCACAACTACTCAACTCTACCTTTGCAGCAGAGGGCAGCCATAAACTGTCCCTAAAGGAATAGGTATGGCTGGATTTGACCTCCTGGATATAGTTTGCCAACCCCTGAGTAAGCACTGCATTCTGGGAAACTGCTTGCGGGCACCACAAGATGTGTTTGATGACACAGGGACATTCCATCCTTCCAGGCATGTAGCCCCCAGTCGCTGCACACAGGGAGAAAGCAGGAGTTAGTAAATGCTAATTTACAATGTTCAGATCTCTGTGCCTCTTAAACTAGCAAACTTGGTTACGTGAAGCCCACCCTTGGCTGAGCACAGGTGTCTGAGCCTCAGAGCCCAGAGCCATTTTAAATTCTCCAAAGTAATAAATGCCTTGCATTTGAGATCTTTGGGGAGCAGCCGGATTTTACTTGTTTGCTGGTAGCGCAGTATTTCCAGTAGTATCTGTTCACCTCCTTGTTGAGGTAGCGCTTCAGGTATAGTATATGGAGAGAGGATGAGCTATTAGAACTCAAGTGATATGGTGCTGAATCTCAGCCCAGTCTCTAACTTTTTAGGAACCATTTAGTCTCCCACCTTCAATCACGGATAAGGGGACATGTCCCTGGCATCCGACAGAGCATCACAAGACTCGAGTAAGAGCACATGGGAAATGATCTGCAAAAGGGGGAATCCTGACTCTTATACCAAGTTACTCACGATGCACTACACCCTCAAGTGTCTCATCTTTAACACAGAGATTGCATGCTCCCCACCAAGTTGTGGTGAGGACTAAACAAAAAAACCCTGTGAAGGCTGCAGCATGGTCTCTGGCGTATTTTGAAACCAAGACTAGCTTATGGCCAGTAAACATTGTCACAAGTAACCAGCTGCTGGGCCTGCTCCAGATGAAACAACCACAGCCCGCCAGAGCATTCCCTGGGTGAGCTGAATTTAAAAAGCAGGACAAAGCCTTCTGTACCACCATATGAGCCATCTAGTTTAGGAGGCAGACCCTTAGGGTTAATTGTTTCATTTAATCTGGCCTTGAAAAAACATTTCATTATTTATTATTGCCTGCTATTTTCCAAGGGACCAACAATATTCTCTAAAATGAAATCTGCTGTTTTTTTGCTATGGAGAACCTTGGGAAGAAATTTTTTTCTTAAATTTTTAAAGAGGAGCGGCTATTTCCGACTTGTTTTTAATTTTCACCTGGATACTTAAGTATCTCCTCTTTCATTAATTCATTCCCTCATTCATTCAACAAATTTAACTGAGCACCTATTGTATGCAGGACCATTCATAGCAATGAATGGACCTTGCATCACAATGGGTCTAAGAGATAATAAATAAAAATGTTAAGTGTTGTAGTATCCAGATGCCGATAAATGCAA
The DNA here is from genome assembly GCF_028021215.1 of Eschrichtius robustus. Classification (NCBI taxonomy): domain Eukaryota; kingdom Metazoa; phylum Chordata; class Mammalia; order Artiodactyla; family Eschrichtiidae; genus Eschrichtius; species Eschrichtius robustus. Next base: position 37,866,709 of record NC_090839.1, read on the forward strand.
TGGAGGAAAAGCAAACAGAATAAGGGGGACAGGAAAGCTGAGATGGGGGAGTCTGGCTATTGTATGTAAGATGGCTGAGGAAGGCTGAAGAGGTATCCAAGCCAAGACCTGGTAGACATGAAAAAACAAGCTGTGCAGATATGTGCAGGAAAGATGGTTCCCGCAAACGTGAAAAGGAGCTTCAGTGTGGTTTGTTACCTAATCAAAGATCAAGGAAGCCAGTGTGGCTGGAGAAGAGTGAGCAGGGGTAAATGGGGTGAAGTATTGAGGTCACAGAGGAGAGAGCAAGGGGCCATCATGCAGTGTCTTGCGGGTTTTGTTCTGAGTAGGCTGGGAAACCATATGATGATTTCAAGCGGAACGATACCCTCTCTTCACAGGCTGTTTCCTGGGTGGAAGATAAACTGTAGAAAGACAGAAGTGGACATAGGGTTCTACTGACAAAATCCAGGGAGTAGAGATAGAGCTTGAGAACAGGGTGATATCAGTGGAGAAGGTGAAAAGTGTTAGATTCTGAATATATTTTAAGCAACAGTTGCCAGAATTTGCTGATGGCTTGGATGCCAGGTATGACAGAAGGCGAGAAGTCAAGGATGACTCCGAGGTCTGCAAACTTAAGGTGAGCAGCCTCCTCCAATATGAATTTGCCCCCAAACCACCTGTGGTTAAAATGCAGGGTCTGACCCAGCAGCCTAAGAAGGGCCTGAGATTCTTCACCTCTCACAAGCTCCCAGGTCCTACTGGTGACGCAGGTCCATGGACCACATTTTGCCCACTGTTAAAGGATTCCGTGCATCTTAGTGGTAACAACCTGGACTCTGGAGCCAGAATACATTGGTTCACGTCCCAGTGACATTCCTAACAATGTCACCATGGGCGAGCAACTGCCCTACTCATGTCTCAGTTTCTTCACCTGTAAGATAAGGATCATTGTGAGAATGTCATGAGATAGGAATATAAAGTTCATAGAACAATGCCTAGCACATAGTAAACAGATAATACATATTATTTGTTACTATTATCATCACTATTATCATTATTTCCTTTTGGCCGGACAAAGTTTGCCCTTTCCTCAATCCTTTGGTTTGTAGTGTGTTTTTCCTAGAAGAGGTGGGAAGATTTGACTGGGAACCAAGAAGTATTCTAAAAGACAGATTATCTAGACATGATCTGTGTCTTTGGACATTCTAAGTCATTAGAGATTCTCTGAGTCTAGAATGACATAGACCAGAGTTTATCAAGAGAGAAAGAAACCAAATTATTCAAAACACTCCTACCTTGGCAAACGTGATGTAATAATATCTCTACCCTCATGTAGTTCAAAAGGTTATATTAGTCACAAAAGGTTTTCTAAAAGAGAAACCAGAACCCTCAAAATTGTGTCAGAGAACATCTTGTTTCCCAGTAAAAGTCATTTCATGAGTGGAAGGAGCCAAGTGGCAGTGAGAAAGTCTACACTTAAGAAACTCAGAAAGGTTACAGGTAGAAGTAGATTGACTCAGTGACCTCAGGGGTGGTTTCTGAAATATGACATGCATGTGACACCTGCTGTCCTTAATAACCATAAGTTCTCTGCTTGTAATTTTATACTAGGACAAAGAGTAAATATGCTCATTTGGGCTTTGTATTGGCAAATCCGAACAAGAAAGCTCTTGTTTCAGCAGGGCAAAACTTTCCCTTTTCCAACATGCTACAGGTATTAGTGCCAGTACTGGTTGTGACAGCCTAGGTTTTTGTCCCAGAATAGCTATTAAGAAGCCTGATATTAAATGGAATAAGTAGAGAAATCATTGCCTCAGTTAGCTTTGCAGAAACTGTAGAGGGAGGGATAGCAGAGTTATCCTAAGTTAACTAAGTAATCCTAAGTTAACTAAGTTGTTAGTGCAGATTCTAACCCCAGTCCTATCTAAGTATGGCCTCAGCCTCGTCTGCAATAAGTCTCCTAAATAGTTGGTCATATAGATTTTGCGAGAACAGACACCACCTGAAAAATCTGTCTTCCAGATTATGATTACAGTGGTTTTAAAACATGACCTCAAATACTTTGGGATCCCTCCCATCAAAAGGTGGGCTCTATGTCCCCTCCACCTGAATCTGAGCCAATCATGGTGGCTTGATTGAAATCAATAGAATACAGCAGAAATGACACTGCTTCCAAAGCTGGGTAGGAAAAAGTCATACAGTCATACAGTCATACATCCTGCTGCCTCGCTCGGGACACTTGTTCTGGGGAAGCCAGTTTGTAAGAAACACAACTACTCTGAGACTACCATGCTGGAAAGGCCATATGGAGGTGCTCCCATCATCAACCTAGATGAGCTGGTGGCTGACAGCCAGCATTCACTGTCAGCACGTGAGCCACCATGGACATCTGACCCAGAAAAGCCATTGGATGACTCTAGCCCCACGGATGTTTGACTTCAGCCATATGAGAGACCCCAAGAGAACGCTTTCCAAATTTCTGACCCACAAGATTGTGAGCAAAAATTAAGTGAATGTTAGGCTGTTACATTTTGTGGTAATTTATTCCTGAGTTATTGAGACAAAATAGTTATCCTGGGGAATGAGTTAATAGTAACAGGAATAACCATCTGCACTACAAGCAAAGAGCTCTGCCAGACTGTAAGCTCTCTGAGGGCAAAACCACATCCACTGTGTTCCCTCTTGTATCCTCAGGGTCAAACCCATAGCAGGTGCCCATAAGAAATCTGGAAAATGTTTTATTGCTCTTGTACTTTCAAATAAATTAGCTTTGATTATTTTTAAAAAATCATAGAAATAAATAAATTTTTACTGAGTCCCTGACTGACTTCAGGTGGTAATGTTTTCTGATTATAGCTAAAACAGGTATTGCAAATTAGGGCTATTACTAACTACAGAGACCTTAGAACATAAACCTATATGTAAGAGTAATCTGGGGCTAATTTCTTAAATACAGACCTATGCTTGATGATTAGTCATGTTTACGCTCCTGCTGTCAGCTGTAGTCATTTGTTTATTCAGACAGCACACCCCCTTTGGTGTAGATCTAAGGTCCCCAGTCAGAGTGTGTGACTCCTCACACCTCACACTGGGACACACACACACACACACACACCCTCACACACAACTGAAATTTTCCTCAATGCAGACAAAGTGGCTGAGGCAGTTAGCAAAATAAAACAAATTGTCAAATAGCACAATCAGAAGGGCAGAAGCCACTTAAAAGGAGCAAAGACTGACGTTTCTAGATACAGCAGATGGGCTAATTGCCATCATTGGGCAAGGACTCGGTCCTGAGGCTACAGTCAGTCAAGAAGGAAAACATTGGTTTTATGACCTGATCTCAGATGTGTCTCTTCAGGCAAACTCTTCCCAGGAACCAAACTCTACTTTTAACTGCATATTTATAGAGGGGATAATGTCTCCAGTCACAGTTTTGGATAAGACATAGAAATACATCATTTAGATGAGTCATTCTTGCTCATAAAAATGACTGAGAATATAGCCAATGAGTGGGACACCCAGGGAAGTGGGGGCAGGGAGGGTATCTTCACAGGTGCTGCTTTGACCCCGCCCTAATGGCTTAGCTGTGCAAATGCTTACCTCCTGTTGGGGCACCCTTGAAGATGTTTCTCAGGGCACAGTTCCCTGAAAGGAAGAAGCTCTGCTCCAAGGGGGCCTCATCAGACACCCCTCTATCTCTCCATCTCCACCCCCCACAGTGTACTTCACAACCTCCCTCCACTGTTGTCCCTCTGCCACCCATCTGCTTGGGGTAATGAAAAGATGGCTCCAGATCAGGCCCTCATTGAGCAACCGGCCCACCCAGAAACTTAAGAACCTTCTCTGTGCCCAAAGTGGACTTGGGGCTGCTCCACTTCCCCTCCATCTTTCGCCAATTACTTTCACTTGTGCAAAAGCTTCGGCAACCAGAACAACACATGCATGGAGCTGTCAGTCACAGCGAGCAAGTACCTCTTCCTTCCAGGTAACCAGTCTCTTGGGCCCTTCTCACCTGGCTGTGGGGAGGAAAGAGCATCCTCTTCCCACGTCTTAAAGGAGGGAGTAGCTTTCTACCTGAAAACTCAATCCTGACGTCTCCAACAAATTCCACTAAGTCTTTTTATGTAGGCTGGCAGTAAGGGAGGGATGAGAAGATGCTTGGAGGAGCAATGCTGGTCCTGACCCTCTGAGATGTGTCTGGCATCTCTTCAGTTTCTGTGTATCAATAGTGTTTACCTCCTACCACCTGCCATTCAAAGACAACAGGAAAAGTCCTGGGTAACACTCTGCTTATTGTAGATGCCCCAATTTACTCTCTGTATGGGTCTAGTTGTCTGTTTCCCCTTCCAGACTGAGACCTCCTTGAAGGCAGACATTTTGTCTTACCATCCAGCATCTAACATATCAATAAATATTTCAGTGAACAGACCAGTTAAGATTGGGATTTCATTTACCTTGAAACTTTTACTGCCAGTTTTCATTTTAGAAGAGTTTTGATGAGGCAGGTTCTAAGAACTAATTACGTAGGTATTTCTGAACTTGTCAAAAAGCTGAATCGTGAGAAATGAAATGTGTTCTTAGGAAAATCAAAGGCTGGTTGGGTGGCACTGATAGAATCAGAGGAGATAGCCTCACCTGGCCTCTTCCAAAGTAGAGTGGCAGGTGGCTAGAAAAAAAGAGGGTTTGATTCCCTGAGCCTAACAGGTGGGTCTCCTTTTGTCATTTTGAAATGGGATCAATAACAACCTCAGAGTGAGCAGAGATGAGTCTATCTGCCTGTGGGGACCTATGTGTAAGTGGCCCCACCGTAACTACAAATGTGATCCCCATGCCTTGGAAGGGCCAGTTGTAGATCTGGAAAGTACACAGCAGCTGTGGTCCTTTAGAGGCAGGCTCAAAAAGGATTCTGGCATTCTTTTTAAATCCTCATGCAAGTGCCAATTGGTATATGTTTCTAGAGAAGAACTTGACGACTATTACTAAGAGCCTGAATGTATACACTTTAGATCCAGCAATTCCACTTCTAGGAATCGTTCCTAAAGAAATTATCAGGAACGAGACACTGATGTATGCAAAAGAATGCTCACTGATGTGTATTAATTAAATTACCATATTAATTAATACAATGGGATATTATGCAGTTGTTAGAAGTCACATTATAGTTAATAAAACATGGGAATGTTCATGATACATTAAGTGAAAAAAGCCAGCACGAAATAGCACTATGGTATGATCTACTTCTATGGAGGACGTGTGGAAGAAGATAGGAAAAAAATATTAACAGGGGTTATCTCTCAGGAGCAGAGAGATTATGGGTGGTTTTACTTTATTTCCCATACATTTCTATTTCCCCTATTTTCTTTTTAGTAAATGTATACTACTTTTGCAATCAGAAGAAAACAATAAATATTATTTTAAACAAGAAGAAATAAAATCCAGATGAGCAATTAATTTATCATTTATGGTTGAAGACAATAGGACTGAAGGAGATTTGGCCCGGAAGGGATTTGTAGTGGGGAGAGAAGGATTACCAAAAGGGATTACTTTGTTTTGATGATAAGAACATTCCTCCCTCCGGTTGTGATCTGAAGGTAGGTCAAGCAATATTCCAATTGTGTGTGTGTGTGTGTGTGTGTGTGTGTGTGCTCACAGGAGAATTATGAAAAGGAAGAAGAAGAGGAGGAGGAGGAATTTCCTGGGATTTAACATGGCAATAATATTAATAGGTGAAACTCCAGGTTGACCTCTTGATAACCCTGAGTTATATTTATCAGTTAATATTTATCCATGGGTCACAGGGGTTAAGAGCTTGGGCTCTTAATTGAGTTCGAGTTGCAGCTCTTTTACTCATCCGCCATGTGACCTTGGAAAATTGTTTAATCTCTCTCAGTTACCACCTCAGGAAAATGGAAATAACAACAACAACAACAGTAATAGTAATAACACCCATTATATATGGTTGTTTTCAAGACTGAGTGAATTAATACATGTAAAGCACTGAGAACACCATCTTGCATATAATACAAGCCTAATAAAAGTTACCTATTACAACTATTGTTATTGCAAATAACTTCTTGTAGCACATCGCAGTGGAAAACCCCAGCCTGGGAGTCAGAAAGCCTGAGCTTGAGGACAGATCCCACCACTTGAGAGGAGTGTGACTTGGCCCAAGCATTGACCTTTTCAGAACCCCCTTCTCCAAGATGGGGATAGCGGTATCTGTCTCCCCTTCTCCATAACACCATGGGATGGGTGAGGTATAATTATTAAAATCCTGATCAACAGAAATAGGCTGGAGAGTTCCCAAGGTCCTTTTCCTGTGAATATAGGATTTCAAGACTCCCCTGTGTAGAGGATTTTAGCCTGGCTTCATTAGGATAAGTCGAGGCTCTGGGATAGTAACCAGGTGTCTGGTTTAATAGCTTTTAAACTGTCACCTGCATGGTGGAAATATCGAATGCAGTTACAATAACTCATCTGTAAGAATCGGTTGCAGGAATAAGACACCCAGCACTTTCTCCTTCGTTTACAATCATGACAAACCAGAAATCATCTAAGTGCTCAACAGAAAGACTTGATTAAATGAATTTCTTTCCATATGTGCAAAAGGATGTTTTGTTAGGACATTATAGACAGAAATTTAATGGAAAGGGAAATTGCTTGTTGCCTACAGTCAACAAAGCAGGCTCATAAAAACACAGCTTTATATATAACATGGGTGGGGTATGTATGGGAAAAAAAAAGATGTGGTTAAGTTTTAAACTTAACCTATTGATGTCCTGCTGTATGGAAAGGGATTTGGGGAGCAGGCCATTGATAAAAGAAATTTTCACATTTTAAGTTATGGGGAAGTCATCCTGGCTTATACACGAGTTAACTTGAATTTTATGCTAACTGAAACAGCCTGTTTGTGGCCTATCAAACATACATTGTACATCTGCTTTAACTATTAAAGAAAAGAGCACATTGACCAGAAGTAAATAATGTCCATGTTAAAAATAAAGATTGAATGCCTCTCTTCCTGGGAAGAAGTGCTGGCACTTCTTTGATAATAAGACTCCCTTCCCAGGTGCCAAGGCCATACTGACTCACTGTGTACATTCTGGTCTGCTTTTTTTTAATCCTTGAAGAAATGTTTCCCTGACTTATTTATTATTCTTTGTTCTGAAAAGATACAAAACTGTGCTGAAAACCATGCCTCTCTGGAGCAGTTTCTCACAGTAATCTGGGAGTAATCTGGCTTCCGGGCTATAGTCCTCAGTTTGGCTCAGATAAAACTCTTTTCTATTATTATTGACTGTTTATTGATTATTTTCATTGACACTGTAAACCAGGACTGTTCACCTACTGACCTCAAGTCAATAAGGAAAATCAAGTCAGCATAACAAAAACTTCATAATGATGCCCAGAACAGGTAAGATACAAATGCTCTTTTTGCAAACAGGGACAAACAGAAAGATTACAAACAGACCCAGGCACGGATTTCAGAAGGAAATCAGCCTTGAAATGTGGGGTGCGTTTTATTTCAGATATTCTGTTAGAGAACAAACAGGATTCCAGAGTAGAAGTCCCTCACTGCCTCTCTCATCATCCCGTGACTTCTGAGCTCACCTAACCCCATATCCATCTTCAGAACCAGCAAAATGGAGAAAGGTCAAGAAGTGAGCAAGTCCACTAGAATACCCAGGACGTACTCACTATACCCTGAGACAGTATAAGAAAGAGCTTGGGAACTGTCCTAGATAACTATGCTGATGGAATTTCTGCCCAGCCCTCTGAATATAGAAATGCTTAAAGCTTAGTTAGAAACAAGAGAGTGACTTTCCTTTCACCAGGGGAGATGAGAGAGTGAGATAGACATTGGTAATCTACCCATTGTGGACATTTGGGCAGTAAGGGACAGTCTCCAGTTAGATGAGCAGGTCTTTCTCCACTGAGAGGTGTCTACCCTCCTTTCCCCTTTCCAGAGGTAGCTAGAAATTCACCCTATGGAACAGAAAAGGAAGAGGCTAAAGTGAATTAATGAAATTGATTCCAGAGGGACTGTCACATGAATTTTAAGTTTCAATATGCCTAAATGCACCTCGGATTGAACTAAACTTTATTGATCACTGTGGAAGACTGAATGTGTTAATGGCCCAATTATTTTTCCTCTCTATATTCAAGCCTCTTGCCTTGTGAATTGCTATTCGATTCCTTCTGCTAAAGAGACAGAGTCAGTTACCCCAGTCCTTAAATCTGGGCTAGGCTGTATGACATGCTTCAGTTAACAGAATGCAGTGGAAGTGATAGTATGCTACTTCTGAGCCTTGGCTCCAGAGAATTTATGCATTTCTGTTGCCCTCTGTGCCCTTGTTATCAGCATGATGACATTTTCAGGCTAATCTGCTAGAGGATGAGACATAAATGGAACAGAACCAAATCACCCCATCATCCCAGCCAAACCCAGCCTAGATCAGCTGACAGCCAGGCTAACCCCAGATACATAAATGAGTCCAGTCAGTAGCAGACCTGCCCAGTTGAACCCCAGCTGACCCCATATGTGTAAGCAATCAGTTTATTGTTGTATGTCACTGTGGTTTTGTGGTTGTCTGTTACACTGTTGTACATTGTTGCAACCACAGGTCACTGACATAATTGCCTACCTTCTCAGTGCTTAATTTACCACCATCTAAACCTCTGAATCATCTGTAAGAGATGCATTATTATTTCTACTTTGCAGATGAGGAAACTGAGACAGAGTTAAGATTAAGTGATTTTCCCCAAATCACAAATATACTAAGACAAAGACTTTTCATACTCCAAGTCCAGGGATCTCTCTAATGCACTATAGATGAATTGGGAGAAGAAAATATATTTGTATCATATTTTTAAAATAAATATGAATACAGATTGACTGTCTGGGTTAAAATTCTGGCCGTTCCATTTACTAGTTTTAGAACTTTTTGCAGATTTCTTAGTCTTACCAAGTCACAGAATTCATTTCTGTAAAATGCTAATTAAATGACCTGTCTTGAAGGTAATTTATTCCCCACATATTTATTGAGTGATGACTATGTCCCAAGTACTGTTTTTAAGTGTTGGAGATCCATTACTGATGGAAAGTGCTAAGGTCCAGAGGGAGTAATATAGCCAGCAAGTTTGAGGAACAGCCTAAACTTCAGAAAAAGGGGAGGATTTGGGTTTAGACAAAACATCTTGGCCAGAAACTTGAAAGAAGAAGAGTTTCTCTTGCTAAGATTTTGAGCTAAACTCCTCCATTTGGAATTAGGATTAAGAGAACAGTGCTTGAGAGGGTTCTGGGATCTCAGAGCAAAGAGGAACAGAACACTATCCCTTCAATATTTCTTTTCTAGGAGATTCATTTATGAGAAGATCCATGAAAATTCCCATGCCCTGAGAAGAACAAAATCACTGGAACTAAAGGGAATAATTTTTGCTACAGTGGACATCTCACAAAGATCTATGTCGACAGATGAATCAATGATAAGATTCCAGCCCTGCTCCCTAACATAGCAGTAATTCATTCTAGAACGCTGGCATAAATTCTGGGGAGGGAATACCTTGGAGACCACCCCCACCCCAATTAAACGACCTTGCTATACTAGAGGGATAGACCTTCAAAATGCAAATTATTTTGACTTATAGAAAATAAAATGATATATTTTTGCACACCCAATTTTGAAGTCTTAGATTCTCATTTTACTTAAAACCCATGTTAGCTGTTACTATAATTGGTTCTTATAAAATAAGGTAAAATGTAATATCCCACACGTTCTATAGAAGAGATGGCTAGCTCGTCACCAAAATTTGTGCTCCCTACTCTATGATATTGTGCTTAACTGGAAAGCAGCTGCCCACAAAGAGACTACATTTCCCAGAATTCCTGTATCTCAGCAGGGTCATGTGATTAGTTCCCACCAGTGGATTGAAGTGATGTGTGTCCTTTCCAGACTGAAGTACCTTCCCTACTTTCTCTTTCCTTGTTTGCTATCTAAATTGCAGAGGACTCTGAGGCTCTGGGGACGCAGAAGACAAAATAGAAGGAAACTGAACTCCTAGATGTCACCTGCAAGGACACCCGCTGACCAGGAACACCTACATTAGACTACTATGTGGGCAAGAAATAAATGCCTCTTATCTTGAACCACTGACGTTTGCGGACTTATTTGTTACAGCAATTAATATTACTCCAGTTAATACAAAATCACCCCAGCAAATCACAAAATGACCCAAGCCAAAAAGCAATGTGTAGATCTTAAAAAACTAACTCTGGAAAGAAGGAATTCACCTGTGGCAACTTGTAGAGTTAATGCTAGATTAATTAGAGGTTTCAGGAGTAGAATTCCTCCTAAAATAACACTGCGTAAAGGTGTGTGTTAAGGAGTCTAAGTAAAGATAATCTTTAGGTTTAACACAATGTCCCCTAGTTTTATACAAAAGAAGAGTCAACTAGTCAGATGGGGGTCCAAGTTGTAGGTACCTATCACAGCCTGTTCCTGCCCCAAACCCTTGCTGATGCCGGAAGATCTGTGTTTATTGCAGTCATCGTTGCTGTTGGAAAGTGTTAATGAGCTTGCTTTTTTCCAACAGGTGTGAATTGCATGGATTCTATTTCCTAATATGAGTCTAGTGTCACTTGATATTTTCACATAAAGAGAGTTGCCTCACGGCATGGCTTCTGAAGCTAACGTGAACGTCTCCTTCATAAGCCCACTAACACTGCAAACTGCAGTTCAAAATTTTGATTTGGTTATTCTTGTGAAGCCTCATGAGCTCAATGATTTCCTTAGCTCAATGTTTTCCATGCCATAAACTTACCCTCAGCAGGAAGCACAGACATTTTTAGAGCTGTATCCCAATGGATTCTGAGGCCCAAAGGACTACAGTATCTCAACCAGGATCATTAACATGGTACACATAGAGCCAACTCTGTATTTTTTTGCCATTAAACTAATTTATCAAAGACAATGGTTGCCATTCCATAAGTCTCCATAGTGGGCGATCAATAATAAGATCACTGTGAGCCCATATTCCAAAAATCTACCACATCAAATGCTCAAGATCTTCAGTGGAGTGATTCCAGCTAGAGCTGCAAATTTTTCATTAAGCTAAATGAAATATTATAAATTTACTGAGACTATCAATAAAAGAATGGATTATGGTATAAATGATAAATTATGGTAAATTATGGTATATTGCCACAATGGCATACCATATTGCAATGAGAATTAACAAAATTCAGTTACATCTGACCACATGTACAAATTTCACAAACATAATATTGAGCAAAAGAAGCCCGCACAAAACAATGCATGATTTATGACACTTTTTATATGAAGTTAAAAAATAGGGCAAATTAATTTACTGTGTTAAAAGTTAGAACAGTGGTTACCTTTCAAGTATGGGAAGAAACTGGAGGAAGATACATAGGGACTCCTAAGGAATTGATAATGTTCTGTTTTCAGACCTGGGCTCTCGTTCCCCAGGTGTGCTGAGCTTGTAAAAAATTCACTGAGCCATATTTACTGCATTTTTCTATATATATTTTATACTTCAATAAAATGTTTACTTAAAAATCAAACAAAACCCTTAAAGACCCTTGTAGAGATCCCTCAAAGTTTAGAGATCTCAGGTAATGAATCACTACCTTACTCCCCATATACTTTTTAAAAAAATGCATCTTAGATTTTGTCATATGTCATCAATTACATTCAACCAGGTTAAAACCGTTTTACAAAAGTGGAGTTTGGACAGATGTTTTGTAATTGGACTCCTCTTCTTCCTTCTCACCTATTGCAGTTTTTTATTATAAGCAAACATCACATTTTATAGTGGTGACTAAGGTTCAAATGTGGTCTGTGCTTCATAGATAATGTGTGGAAGTAAAACCAGACCTTGCTTGACAGTGTGAAGCAGTCATGGTTTTTATATGATCGAAAGAGTCAATACTGCAATTAAAACATTATCACTAATACCCCAATGGGAATGGGAGGCAACCAAGGCTTGGACCTCAGCCCAGTACTTCCATTATGCTTTTTGTTTGAGTCTATCCTAGTGACACAACTAAGTCACAATCAGTAAGTGTAAAACATTTTAAAGCTGTGTTATTTCACCACCACTCCCAACATCTCTACCAAGCATACTGATATGGTTACAGTCATATCCACCTGGTATTGTGACTGTCTGTACCTTCTGATTTTTATTGCTGGCAGTATTGCTACATAACATGTTACCCCCCAAATATAGCAGCTTCAGTTTTTTTGGTTTTGTGGGTCAGGAATTCAGGAATAGCTCAGCTGAGCAGTTATCTCTTGAGATCTCTCATGCAGCTGCAATCATATAATAGCTGGGTAGCAGTCATCTGAAGGCTCGACTGGGCTGGACATCCAAGATGGTTCACTCAGATGGCTGGCCAGTGAGGCAAGCTGTCAGCTGGGCTCAGCTGGGGCTGATAACCGGAGCACTGACAAGTGCTTGCCCAGCATGATGATCTCTGGGTAGTCGGTTTTCTTATAGGGTGCCTAACTTCTAGCTTCCCCGCAGTGAGTGTTCCCTGAGAACCCAGGGGAACTGACATTGCCTCAGAAGATGTGCAACATTGCTTCTGTTGCATTCTGTTGGTTACAAGTGAGACACAAACCCACCCAAATTAGAGGGGAGGGGATTAGACCCCACCATGGTAGGGGAGGAATAACAATGAATTTTCAATTATTTTCTAAAGCTGTCACAGTATGTGACCAGGGAAATAACCATATTAAATTTAATTGATTGCTTCCTTATACTGATGTTCTCTGGGGTCTTCATCTAGAAAGTTACAAGTAGTCATAGAAATGCAAAACAACTAACAAAATTTCTTCAATATTCATTATCAAAGAAACAACAAGATGCTCCCATTTAATGAAAACAGATCCTTGATCCTATAATTTTGTAGGAGAAGCATTGTTATCAACTTGTTCCATTTGAAGAAACTAAAACCTAAAAGGGCTCACAGTCTCCTAGCTGTTAAGTTGCAGGACTAAAATCTGAACTTACGTTTTCTGACTCTAAGTTCAATATTTGCGGCTATGACCCTGAGAGTATAGAGTTTACATGAGTGTCAATCATTTCAGGGACATATTCTGCACCAAGCCCCTAGACGCTTTGGACATGAGTATATCTTACTTCCTAGCACTGTATCCTGGGATATTCTGACCCATTTGTTTAAGCTGGACCTTGTACTAGTGCCAACTGAGCAAAGTACTTGCTGCTCTTCTGAGCAAAGAAAATGGAATAAACAATCTTTAGATGTTTAGAACTGCATCAGACCTATGCACCCAGGAGGGAAGAATATTTTACTCTGAGTGTAGAATATCTTTATCAATTGCGTAGCTGAAGGAATTGAGGATTAATAAGGATTAAAATGGTAAGCAAGATGAAACTAGATGGAGTTCCTAAGGGCTCAAGGGACAAGACTAGAATTCAATGTGATCCTAGACAAATTAAAAAGCAGCTGGTTAGAAATGAGATAAAATACAGTGGAAACAAATGTAGGAGATGGCTTGTCTCAGTGAAAATCCACTTAGCTGCAAAAGTGGATAAGACTCTCTGGATACAAGCGTGGTAGATACTTGTCTGTGCCAGAGCCAACAGGCACCATGTGATGGGGGTGGGGTGGTGGTGGCAGTCAGCAATATTAGTTTCAGCTGTGGAATCCATGGGAGAGACCAGAAATATTACCTCAATACATAAGGGCTTTCTCTGACTCCCTCAAATTAGATCACCCACAGTTGTAATACATACTCAAAGTTCCTCTGTCTTTTCTTCAGTGGCCCTTATCACCATTGAATTTTTTTTTAATTTTGGCGTGATTGTTTGACTAATATTGTCTTCCCACTAATGGTGAGTTCCACAAAAGCAAGGTCTAGATCTATTTCCATCCTGTATGCAGTGTCCGCCACAGTGCCTAATATATAGCTGGTGACTCCTCAATGTTTATTGAATAAATAGATTAATATTAGGATGAGAATAATTTAAACCATGGGTGAGCAAACTATGGCCCACCAACCAAATGTGGCCTGCCTCCTGTTTTTGTTTGGTTTGTAAGCTAAGAATGGTTTCTACTTTTTTTAAATGGTTAAAAAAAATCAAAAGGAGCGTAGTATCTTGTGACATGAAAATTATATGAAAGTTTTCTTGGAACACAGTCATTCTCATGAATCTACATATTGTCTATGTAACATGTAGCCTTTGCACTTTAGTGATTTTTGTGCTAAAACAATAGCGCTGAGTAGTTGTAACAGAGACCCTATGGCCCACAAAATCTAAAACATTTACTCCCTGGCTTTTTACAGAAAAGATTGCTGAACCTCTGATAAAATCTTGCTTTCATCAAATATGTTCCATCTATGGGGAACATATTCCTAAGCTTTTGGCTGAAACCGAACAAAGTGACTTTTATGGTCCCCATTTTGAACCGTAGAAATAGTCACTCTTTTTTTTCTAATAAGATGACGGTTATAAGAAAGGAAGTGCTCAGCTCTCTAGAATTAAGGAAACAGTTATTGAATTAAAAATTAAAGTTTGAGAATCATGTAGACTAGGGTTTGACAAGACTATGAGCTTTGGAGTCATGGAGAGCTGTGTTCATATCCTCTATAGATGTAGTCTTGGGCAATTCTCTAAGCTGCAACTAACCTTTCTGTAAAATGGGAATAAAATTATCTTCCTTGTAGGAGGCTGCGGTGATTAAATTAGATAAGATAGACACCTTCTAGGTATGTTTGCTCGTCCAAAAGTCCTTCTCTGAGAACTGTTTCCCCAACTGCAGGGGCAGCCTATACAGCCTCTTTCGACCTCCTCTCCTCTGGGCACAATTGACTAGACAAAGCATGGACAACTAATACAAAGTCTGTCCTGGGCCAGCTGAATCCTTTCCCCTGAATTATTGAAAATGGAACATAGAAATTCCAGTTCGTTCATTTGAGGCACTTGGACTTGAGCCACCTGTTTGAGCCACAAGCAAAGGTGGAAGAAACTGGTGGGAGGACTGGGCATAATGAACACATAGCAAGCTATTTATGTGGAGAGAATGAAAATAATCTCTTCCTGCTGGGATGGGGCCCTCCTGCACCATTCCCCATGGCAGCTGGCATTCTCTGCTCATGAGTACATGGCTGAAGTCATAAATCCTGCCCATGGAGACATGCCCACCTCCATCTCCAAGCTGCATACTCATCTCGGTCCCTCAAGCATCCACACCACTTTATGGATAAGTCACAGAAACACGGGCGATAAAGTGTCCCTTATATTCCACTATTTATCCTAAACATTCACTGCAGACCCCTTCCTTTGGAATCAGAGACATGAGACTGGGAAAGAAAACAACTGCACCCAGAGAGGGAGGTGACCCCAATCCCATAAAACCAGAGCTTTGGAACTTGAGCATCAAGACCAGTGAGTCTCAGGAATGGTGTTCCCAAAACATATTGTTAAAAACTGAGCTTCAGATAGAGGCTGTCATAACAACTCCCTGACTGCACACCCTCAAGGTCTGAGGATTGCTTAAGAATGGGATTCATGCAGGAATTTATAAGAAAAAACAGAAGCAAAGGAGCCAGAGATTTCTCTTGCTACAAATTTGTCAGAGAAACATATGGCAGCTCAGAAAACCCTCTATTGCTAACAACTTTCCATTTCCTACTTTCATGCCCTTGGGTTCAACCTGATACCTTTTGCCCTTGGTTCAGGGAGATAATTATCCACAAATCCTGCTTTTTTAAAAAAATACATCTTTATTGGAGTACAATTGCTTCACAATACTGTGTAGTTTCTGTTGCACAACAAAGCAAATCAGCCATATGCATACACATGTCCCCATATCCCCTCCCTCTTGAGCCTCCCTCCCATCCTCCCTACCCCACCCCAAAGCACCGAGCCAACCTCCCTGTGCTATGCTGCTGCTTCCCACCAGCCAACTATTTTACATTTGGTAGTGTATATACGTTGTTGCTACTTTCACTTCACCCCAGCTTCACCCTCCTACCCCATGTCCTCCAGTCCATTCTCTATATCAACCTCTTTATTCCTGCCCTGCAACTAGGTTCATCAGTACCATTTTTTTCTTTTTGTATATTCTATATATATGTGTTAGGTACAGTATTTGTTTTTCTCTTTCTGACTTACTTCACTCTGTATGACAGACTCTAGGTCCATCCACCCCACTACAAATAACTCAATTTTGTTTCTTTTTATGGCTGAGTAATATTCCATTGTATATATGTGCCACATCTTCTTTATCCATTCATCTGTCGATGGACATTTGGGTTGGTTCCATGTCCTGGCTATTGTAAATAGTGCTGCAATGAACACTGTGGTGCATGTCTCTTTTTGAATTATGGTTTTCTCAGTGTATATACCCAGTAGTGGGATTGCTGGGTCATATGGTAGTTCTAATTTTAGTTTTTTAAGGAACCTCCATACTGTTTTCCATAGTGGTTGTATCAATTTACATTCCCACCAACAGTGTAGGAGGGTTCCCTTTTCACCACACCCTTTCCAGCATTTATTGTTTCTAGCTTTTTTGATAATGGCCATCCTGACCAGCATGAGGTGATACCTCATTGTAGTTTTGATTTGCATTTCTCTAATAATTAGTGATGTTGAGCATCTTTTCATGTGCCTCTTGGCCATCTGTATGTCTTCCTTGGTGAAATGTCTATTTAGGTCTTGCCCCCATTTTTTACCTGGATTGTTTGCTTTTTTGATATTGAGCTCTATGAGCTGTTTGTATATTTTGGAGATTAATCCTTTGTCTGTTGTTTCATTTACAAATGCTGTGCAAATTTTCTTTGCTGTGCAAAAGCTTTTAAGTTTAATTAAGTCCCATTTGTTTATTTTCGTTTTTATTTCTATTACTCTAGGAGGTGGGTCAAAAAAGATCTTGCTGTGGTTTATATCAAAGAATGTTTTTCCTATGTTTTCCTCTAAAAGTTTTATAGTGTCTGGTCTTACATTTAAGTCTTTAACCATTTTGAGTTTATTTTTGTGTATGGTGTTAGGTAGTGTTCTAATTTCATTCTTTTACTTGTAGCTGTCCTTTTTTCCAAGAACCACTTATTGAAGAGGCTGTCTTTACTCCATTGTATGTTCTTGCCTCCTTTGTCGTAAATTAGGTGCCCACATGTGCGTGGGCTTATCTCTGGGCATTCTATCCTGTACCATTGATCTATATTTCTGTTTTTGTGCCAGTACCATACTGTCTTGATTACTGTAGCTTTGTGGTACAGTTTGAAGTCAGGGAGCCTGATTCCTCGAACTCCGTTTTTCTTTCTCAAGATTGCTTTGGCTATTCAGAGTCTTTTGTGTTTCCATACGAATTGTAAGATTTTTTGTTCTAATTCTGTGAAGAATGCCATTGGTAATTTGATAGGGATTGCACTGAATCTGTAGATTGCTTTGGGCAGTATAGTCATTTTCACAATATTGATTCTTCCAATCCAAGAACATGGTATATTTCTCCAATTGTATATGTTATCTTTGATTTCTTTCATCAGTGTTTTATAGTTTTCTGAGTACAAGTCTTTTGTAGGCAACTTTATTCCTAGGTATTTTATTCTTTTTGTTGCAATGGTAAATGGGAGTGTTTCCTTAATTTCTCTTTCAGATTTTTCATCATTAGTGTAGAGGAATGCCAGAGATTTCTGTGCATTAATTTTGTATCCTGCAACCTTACCAAATTCATTGATTAGTTGTAATAGTGTTCTGGTGGCATCTTTAGGATTTTCTATGTATGGTATCGTGTCATTGACAAACAGTGACAGTTTTACTTCGTTTCTAATTTGTATTCATTTTATTTCTTTTTCTTCTCTAGGACTTCCAAAACTATGTTGAATAAGAGTGGCAAGAGTGGACATCCTTGTCTTACTACTGATCCTAGTGGTAATGCTTTCAGATTTTCACCATTGAGTATGAGGCTTGTTGTGGGTTTGTCATATATGGCCTTTATTATGTTGAGGTAGGTTCCCTCTATGCCCATTTTCTGGAGAGTTTTTATAAATGGGTGTTGAATTTTGTCAAAAGCTTTTTCTGCTTTTGAGATGATCATATGGTTTTTATTCATTAATTTGTTAATGTGGTGTATCATATTGATTGATTTGCATATATTGAAGAATCTTTGCATCCCTGGGATAAATCCCACTTGATCATAGTGTATGATCCTTTTTTTTTTTTTTTTTTTTAAATGTTGATGGATGTTTACAGATCGGGATGACGTATTATTTTTTTTTTAAAATTAATTATTTACCTTCGGCTGTGCTGGGTTCTCGCCTCTGTGTGAGGGCTTTCTCTAGTTGCAGCGAGCGGGGGCCACTCTTCATCACAGTGCGCGGGCCTCTCACCATCGTGACCTCTCTTGTTGCGGAGCACAGGCTCCAGACGCACAGGCTCAGTAGTTGTGGCTCATGGGCCCAGTTGCTCCGTGGCATGTGGGATCTCCCCAGACCAGGGCTCGAACCCGTGTCCCCTGCATTAGCAGGCAGATTCTCAACCACTGCGCCACCAGGGAAGCCCCGATTCTTTTAATGTGCTGTTGGATTCTGTTTGCTAGTATTTTGTTCAGGATTTTTGCATCTATGTTCATCAGTGATATAGGTCTATAATTTTCTTTTTTGTGTGATTTTTTTTCTGATTTTGGTATCAGGGTGATGGTGGCTTTGTAGAATCTATTTAGGAGTGTTTCTTCCTCTGCAATTTTTTGGAAGAGTTTGAGAAGGATAGGTGTTAGCTATTCTCTAAATGTTTGATAGAATTCACCTGTGAAGCCATCTGGTCCTGCACTTTTATTTGTTGGAAGATTTTTAATTACGTTTTCAATTTCATTACTTGTGATAGGTCTGTTTATATTTTCTAATTCTTTCTGGTTCAGTCTTGGAGAATTGTACCTTTCCAAGAATTTGTCCATTTCTTCGTGCTTGTCAATTTTATTGGCATATAGTTGTTTGTAGTAGTCTCTTATAATCCTTTGTATTTCTGCAGTGTCAGTTGCAATTTCTCCTTTTTCATTTCTATTTTTATTGATTTGTGTCCTCTCCCTTTTTTTCTTGATGAGTCTGGCTAAGGGTTTATCAATTTTGTTTATCTTCTCGAAGAACGAGCTTTTAGTTTCATTGATCTTTGCTATTGTTTTCTTCGTTTCTATTTCATTTATTTCTGCTTTGATCTTTATGATTTCTTTCCTTCTACTGACTTTGGGTTTTCTTTGTTTTTCTTTCTCTAGTTGTTTTAAGTGTAGGGTTAGATTGTTTATTTGAGATTTTTCTTGTTTCTTGAGGTGAGATTGAATTGCTATAAACTTCCCTCTTAGAACTGCTTTTGCTGTGTCCCATAGGTTTTGGGTGGTCATGTTTCCATTGTCATTTGTTTCTATGTATTTTTAAAATTTCTTCTTTGATTTCTTCAGTGATTTCTTAGTTATTTAGTAGCTCACTGTTTAGCCTCCATGTATTTGTGTTTCTTACAGTTTCTTTTCCTGTAATTGATTTCTAATCTCATAGCATTGTTGTCAGAAAAGATGTTTGATACAATTTCAATTTTCTTAAATTTTCTGAGGCTTGATTTGTGACCCAAGGTGTGATCTATCCTGGAGAATGTTCCATGTGCACTTGAGAAGAAAGTGTATTCTGCCACTTTTGGGTGGAATGTTCTATAAATATCAATTAGATCTATCTGGTCTATTGTGTCATTTAAAACTTGTGCTTCCTTATTTATTTTCTGTTTGGATGATCTGTTCATTGGTGTAAGTGGGGTGTTAAAATCCCCTACAATTATTGTGCTACTGTCGATTTCTCCTTTCTTGGTTATTAGCATTTGCCTCATGTATTGAGGTGCTCCTATGTTGGGTGCATAAACATTTATAATTGTTATATCTTCTTCTTGGATTGATCCTTTGATCATTATGCACTGTCCCTCCTTATCTCTTGTAACAGTCTTTATTTTAAAGTCTATTATATCTGATATGAGTATTGCTACTCCAGCTTTCTTTTGATTTCCATTTGCATGGAATATCTTTTTCCATCCCTTCACTTTCAGTCTGTATGTGTCCCTAGGTCTGAAGTGGGTCTCTAGTAGCCAGCATATATTTGGGTCTTGTTTTTGTATTCATTCAGCCAGTCTGTGTCTTTTGGTTGGGGCATTCAACCCATTTACATTCAAGGTTATTATTGACATTTATGTTCCTATTACCATTTTCTTAATTGTTTTGGGTTTGTTTTTGTGGGTCCTTTTCTTCTCTAGCGTTTCCTGCTTAGAGAAGTTTCTTTAGCATTTGTTATAAAGCTGGTTTGGTGGTGTTAAATTCTCTTAGCTATCGTTTGTCTGAAAAGCTTTTGACTTCTCCATCGAATCTGAATGAGATCCTTGCTGGGTAGAGTAAGCTTGGTTGTAGGTTTTTCTCTTTCATCACTTTAAGTATATCCTGCCACTCCTTTCTGGCCTACAGAGTTTCCACTGAAAAATCAGCTGATAACCTTATGGGGATTCCTTTGTATGTTATTTTTTGTTTTTCCCTTGCTGCTATTAATATTTTTTCTTTGTATTTCACTTTTATTAGTTTGATTAATATGTGCCATGGTGTGTTTTTCCTAGGGTTTATCCTGTATGGGACTCTCTGTGCTTCCTGGACTTGATTGACTATTTCCTTTCCTTTATTAGGGAAATTTCCATTATAATCTCTTCAAATATTTTCTTAGACCCTTTCTTTTTCTCTTCTTCTTCTAGGACCCCTATATTCAAAAGTTGGTGCAGTTAGTGTTGTCCCAGAAGTCTCTGAGATTGTCTTCAATTCTTTTCATTCTTTTTTCTTTATTCTGCTCCTCGGCAGTTATTTCCACCATTTTGTCTTCCAGCTCACTTATTCGTTCTTCTGCCCCCGTTTTTCTGTTATTGATTCCTTCTAGTGTATTTTTCATTTCAGTTATTGTGTTGTTCATCTCTGTTTGTTTGTTCTTTAGTTCTTCTAGATCTTTGTTAAACATTTCTTGTATTTTCTCAATCCGTGTTTTCATTCTATTTCTGAGATTCTGGACCATCTTTACTATCATTACTCTGAATTCTTTTTCAGGTAGATCACCTATTTCCTCTTCATTTATTTGGTCTTGTATGTTTTTACCTTGCTCCTTCATCTGTGACATATTTTTTTGCCATCTCATTTTTTTTTTTATGAGTGGGATTGTGTTCCTGTTTTACTGGTTATTTGGCCTGAGGCTTCCAGCACTGGAGTTTGTAGGCTATTGGGTAGAGCTGGGTCTTGGTGCTGAGATGAGGAACTCTGTGGGACCTCACTCTGATGAATATTCCCTGGGGTCTGAGGTTCTCTGTTTGTCCAGTTGTTCAGACTTGGAGCTCCGACTGCAGGAGCTTCTGCCCAACCCTGGGTTTGCAAATCAAGATCCCACAATCTGCATGGGACAGCAGAAAAAAAAAAAAGAGAACAATAACAAAGTAAAAAATAAAATTATACTAGGAAACTAACAGATATGTTAGAAAGAATGTAAAAATAAAAATATAGATGAATCAACAACCAGAAAGTACATCAGTACCACAATAGTAAAAAAGAGGAGGAAGGAAAAGAAAAGAAAATAAAAGAGCCGGAGGGGGGAGAAAGGCATTGGCTGTGGAGAGCAGGACCTAAGCAAGGGCGAGGTTTGGGTGGTGGGTGGGGCCAATGCTCAGGACCCACAGGGTGGAAAAGGTCCTGGGGGCTGTGGGGTGTAGGGATTAGGCTCAAGGAACAGAAGGGACTCAGGAGTGCCCCCCACCCCTGGTCTCAGAGGGCAGGGGACCACACCTGGGAGCCCAGCAGGCTTCCTGGGCTCAAGTGGATGGGCAAACGCCCTCCTCTCCTCTCCTGTTCCTCTGGTCTGGGGTCTGGAAGGGCCCCTCCCACCTGCCTCTTCTGATCTTCCAGGCCTCCCTCCTTTACCCCCAGGACCAATGTGCACAGGGGAGGGGGAAGGGAGGCCTTGGAGGGCAGGGGACCCGCCTAGGAGTTCAGCAGTCTCCCCGTGCCCGAGTGGGAGGGGCAATCGCCCTCCACTTCTCTCCCACTCCTCCCAGAGGGACCCTCCCACCTGCCTCCCACAAATCCTGCTTTTTTTTTTTTTTTTTAAAGATTTATTTATTGATTGATTGATTGCTATGTTGGGTCTTCGTTTCTGTGCTAGGGCTTTCTCTAGTTGCGGCAAGCGGGGGCCACTCTTCATCACGGTGCGTGGGCCTCTCACTATCGTGGCCTCTCTTGTTGCGGAGCACAGGCTCCAGACGCGCAGGCTCAGCAGTTGTGGCTCATGGGCCTAATTGCTCCGCGACATGTGGGATCTTCCCAGACCAGGACTCGAACCCGTGTCCCCTGCATTAGCAGGCAGATTCTCAACCACTGCGCCACCAGGGAAGCCCCACAAATCCTGCTTTTAAAACTAGTTCTGGGACTTCCCTGGTGGTCCAGTGGTTAAGAATCAGTTTTGCAATGCAGGGGATGCTTGTTCAATCCCTGGTAGGGGAACTAAGATCCCACAAGCCATGGGGCAGCTAAGCCTGTGCACCACAACTACTGAGCCCGTATGTACCACAACTACAGAGCCCATGCACTCTGGAGCCCACGCACCACAACTAGAGAGACACCCATGCCACAGCTAGAGAGAAGTGCATGCAACGCAATTAAGAGCCCGTGTGCCGCAACGAAAGATCCCGCGTGCTGCAACGAAGAGCCGACGCAACCAAAAAAATAAATAAATATTAAAAAAAAAAAAACCCTAGTTCTAAGAAATTTCGGTCTCTTGTCACAAACATGCCCTGACTGAAGCATTATGTAGTTCCCAGATCATAACTGTTGTTCAATAATGTAGTGGTTGCTATTATTTTTTATTATTATTAATTGGCATTAGTGCTGTGGAATTCAATGGCCAAAGCTTTTATAGATGCATCTGTAGTACAGAGTAGTACAGTTTATACTGCAGTATGTAGCCACAAAATGACATTTCTGGGACTTGCTTCAGAATAAATCCATATTAAAACTTAAAAAAAAATAGATAAAGCAAGTTTGGCAAAATCTTGGTAATTGTCTAATCTAGAGATGGGTATATGGGAGTTCATTGTACTATTTGTTCTACTTTGTGTATATTAGAACATTTCATAGAAAAAATATTTAAATTATTTTAGAGTTAAAAACGTTAGATTTTAAATATACTAAGTTGATTAGACAACAGCTCCAAAAAGCCAGTTCATCATGCCTGCTTGTAAAAAAAGCTTTAGAACAATTTATTTGCCAAAAAAAAGTGAGAGATATCTGTCTCGAATGATGTGGACTGGCCCAGAAACAGGGCAATGGACCAAAAGATGCTTTAGGGTCCCTTGTCCCACCACACACACACACACACACAGACACACACACACATGCTTATCAGCTCTATTACACTATATTGGACACTGAAGTGTTTCTCCCAAAACAGAAGCCAAGATATTCTCCTGCCTGAGAAAACTTAGAAAATCATCAATAACCCGCATGTGTCAAAGAACCACAATATTTCCTTAAGTCTCAAGGTGGGAGAGGGAATCACATTACTGATTTCTTCTTTTTCCAACATAAGATGCCAGTGGAAATGAGTGATTTGGTGTCTGTGTCTTCGAGTGTTCTGTTGGTGGTGGATAAATCAGCCCCTGAAAACTCTCCATGCTGCCCTGGCCAGCTTCCTTCCGCAACTACAGCCACCAACCTCTTTTGAGTCCAGTTGCTCTGCAAAGCTGGGGTTTTTCCAGATTGGAAAAAATGGGAGAAATAAAAACCAGATATGGCCTAGCCAAAGTCAGAGTGTATCACTTTTCAGCTGCATATTTGATGTCAAGAAAAGGAAACTGGAAACAAAGAGGCAGAAAACAAAGGCTCCAGCAAACTGAACAAGGAGATCCTCTCTAAGGCACACGTGCTCTCCACTCCAGAGGCAGCAGGAGGAGAAGATGCTCCCTCCATCCCTGAGAGGGCACGGCTGCCTGAGGTTAGCACAAAGGATGAGCAGAGGGAAGGAGGAGAGAACTCTGTGCCTCTTTGATCCGTTTATTCAGCCACTCATGGCTGTGGCCTGAAACTCCAAACTCCTGCCCATTCATCCTGGAGAACTGACATGAGAAACTTTTACTTGAAAAAAAAGATGATTCCTGGAGGCAAGTCGAGAGAAGTGGGTTACTGAAAGCCAACCTAAAGAAAGGGGCAAGGTGGCACCTGGCACAGAACCTGGTTCATGAGAGGTTCTCCATAAATTAATTCATTCTTTAGAAAAGATGCTGAGTGGGTGTTTACTATGTGCTCTGTATTAGGAATTCAGCCCTGAATGAAATAGACCTAAGGTCATTTCCTGGAACAGAGAGTCTGCTGGGAGGATTGGTATTCTCTCAGATAAATGTACAATTGCTAAGAGTGATAAGCAGAACGGCACTGATCTAGAGGAGCTCTGAGATTTTTTCAGTGTTTTGTGCCCAGAGGCACCCAATGGCAAGATAGCAAGGTAACCAGGAGTTCAGAATCTAGAAGGAGACTCTCTGGATTCGAATCCCAGTTCTACCACTTCCTACCTGAATGACTATAGGCCAGTTATTTAACCCCTCTGTCTCTCTGTAAAACAAGGATGATGACAGGAGAGTGAATGTGAGAACCAGCCTAGCTCAGCTCTGTGCCCCGGGACTCTGATCTCTAATGACTGTACCACCCAGCTCCCTTGCCCTCTGACTTCTGGTTGGATTTGACCAATGGGAAGTGATTCCAGGAGACTGGACAGCCAAGGCAATGCCCACATTCTCCTGTCTCGTCGCCATCTTCTAGAATCCTATTAGCATTAAAACCCCACCTCCTTCAGGCCAATGAGTGATCAAGACTGCAGCTAGCAGGACAACTTCCCCTGTTAGTTTCCCAAAATAGTCCCTTCACTAAACACCTTTCCACCATTCCTTTTGAGTGTACGCTGTGTTTTACACTGGGGTCCTAACCGGAGAACCTTAAAATAATGCCTGGCCCTAGAGAAGCATTCCATAAACAGAAGCCAAATATTATCCAAGTGAAACTTTGTTTTAGATTTGTGCCATTTCATAGAAAATGTCTAGGACCTCCACACTGAAAATATACTGAGGGGAGGTATCCCAACTTTTCCCAAATTCTCCAGGAACATATCAAAAGAGGATAAGAAAGTTAGGACCCTGCAAAACACTAACATCAAGTGGCCATACCTGTGTATGGCCACTTGATGCAATAAGTACTAGTAATACTTACTGCACTTGAAGCAATAATAATTTTAATCACTCGCAACCTTTGCCTTGTGTTCAGAGATCATGGTGTCATCATAAGAAATAATAACGCTGTAGGCCCTTTCACAGTGATGAGAAAAGGGAGATTTTCCAGCAAGAGAGCCCCAGCCAAATTTGAGGCCATTATTTACCCACTTAAGACAGAAACTATCCTCTCTGGGCTCTTCGTGATCTAATCCTTTAAGCCTTCTGCTGGCACTGGAAACAATGTTAATCTTTGGGATCAGGCCCTTTGGTTTTTATAATCCATGGGAATTTGAAGATGATAAATGTGTGGAGAGCCTGAAAGTTCCTGACATGTAATTGGAGCCCGAGGGGGAAATAATTAGGATCGAGTCATGTTAGTCCATCAACTCTTCTCGAAGGCTCTGAATTATGTAAGTCCCTTGCTGCCGCATCCCTCCTCTGCATGCCCTATTTTGCCATGGAACAAGAAATAAAGGCAGAGTCAATGAAAGGCAGTGAAAGAAAAGGTCTGCCCAATATGACTACTTATTAGCATCTGTGGCAAGAGATCTGATAGGGAAAGAACTCCAACTGCTGTCACAAACGTAAAGCACACTCAGCATCACCTTGAGCTTAGACTTTCCCAGCCACCCCCCGAGCCTTGGCCACTCTTGCCAAGGATAACTGGCAGCTACATGTAACAAAAAGCACGTCTGATCTATCTTATGAATAAGATTTGTGGGGGCAGGTTAGTCCTCGTTATGGTGGCTAAGGCTACAGTTTTGAATATAAGATTACCTTGGCTGGTGCTTGCATCTGTTTTGTCTCTTCTCGCACCTCCAGTCTGATGAGACATTATCTGACTCATTTTTATTCTAACAGACTTGGTAGGAACCCACATTGAGCCAGAAGGGAAAGATCATTGAGAACCACCCCTGACTTTTAAGCCCATATAGCTCTGAATAATATCTGGCATTGAGTGTGTGCTTAAAAAAATGTTTGCCGGATTCAAGTGGAGTCCGTATGCGAGTTTTTGTTGTGAAGCAGACCAGCGCCTGCTGGTGTAGCTCTTGGTTTGTCTTCTCTTGAGTTAACCAACATCTTGGTGGGCTTTTAATCCCTGAGGAGAACAGACTCATAAATAAACAGGTGGAACAGGTAAATTCAGGTATAAGGCACAATCTGAAGAATTGTGGGCCCACCCTATTTCCAGGCTCTTGAAGTTCTACTATTGCTGAATCACTCTAGGGGGAAGACACTGCCTTCTCAAAGGACTCCTCTGGAGAGTAAATCCCATGTGATCTCATTTTTTCCCAGCACTTTGGACTTTTCAGTTTGCTTTCTCTCCCTTTAACTTACTTGATTCTCAAAACTGTTTTTTGACTTAGGTAGGATCTTTACTGGTAATCACTGTGCACAGTAGAAAATTGAGGCCCTGCCATCTTGACTCTGGGTAAAATACCTTTCTAGAAATTTGACTCGGGAATTCCAGAACAGGTGGCATTCAGAGTGTGCATGTATTTTGCAGAGCAATTTCTTTCCCCACTGGAGACTTTAAACAGTGGGAAGCCTCAGGACCCCTTGGTTGGGAGCTGGAAGCAGAATCAATCAAGAGCTGCAAAAGAACTTGGCACTTCTGCCTATGGTACATTCTGAATAATTTAGCTAACTATTCTCAAATTAAAAGCAGAGCCTAGACCCCAAAATAATGAACAGATTTTAAGAACACCTCATGTGGGCACTGTCTAGGCACTGACAGAAGGGCTTTAAATGCAGCTTTCCTTCCAACCAGCTGGCAGCGGATGTTGGTGGTCTTGTTGGGGAGGCTGGTACTTGTGCCTCTGCTGGTCCTGCCACCTGCAGACAGACTTCATCGAGTGGCTTGATTAAGCCTCCTGATCGGGAAGTTTCTTGGAAAGTTCCTGTGTAGAGCATGTCGGTACAGCCTCGCTTCCAAATATTTATCTACACATAGGCAGAAAGCAGTGGGCTCAGAAGGAAGAAATGAAAGAATTATTGCCAAGTGTAGTGTCTTGAAGAAAATCAGTTCATCAATTCAGAGGAAGAAGAATGCATAACTGTAGGAGATAGCACTCAGGTGAACTCAAGAGACATTCCTTGGGCAACTTCTTCTCAGTAAGAACTCACCTTTGGATCTGTGCCTTCGAATGCCTTTCACTGCATTTCACCCTTTGGCTTCTGGTTTGGCTTGACCCGAGCTAGAAGTTAGTTTCTTTTGTTAACACTGCATCTTCAGCTTTCTCCTCTTCGGCCTGCTTCCCCATTGCCTTCTTTCTTTTTTTGAAATGTATGTTTTTTCAGTTTTATTGAGAAATAATTGATGTACACCACTGTGTATGATGAGAACCCTTAGGATTTACTATTTTAACAGCTTTCCTTGTGTATCTATCTTACAGCAGTGTTAGCTATAGTCATTGTGTTGTACGTTACATCCTTAGTACTTTTTTATCTTGTAATTGGAAGTCTGTACCTTTTGACCACCTTCCTCCAGTTTCCCCTCCCCCACCCCTTGCCTCTGGTAACTACAAATCTGATCTTTTTTTCTATGAGTTTGATTTGTTGTTGTTGTTAAACTTCCACATATAAGTGAGATAAACAATGTTTGTCTTTTCTCTGTCTGACTTATTTCACTTAGCATAATGCCTTCAAAGTCCATCCATTTTGTCACAAATGTTAAGATTTCCTTGTTTTTTTATGGCTGAGTATATTCCATTTTATGTAATACCACTTCTTTATTCATTCATCCATCAATCAACACTTAGGTTGTTTCAATGTCTTGGCTGTTATAAATAATGCTGCAATAAACATGGGGTTGCAGATATCTTTTTGAGTTAGTGTTTTTGTTTCCTTTGGATATATTCTCAGAAATAGAATTGCTGGCTCATATGGTAGTTCTATTTTTATTTTTTGAGGATCGTCCATACTGTTTTCCACAGAGGCTG
The DNA here is from genome assembly GCF_028021215.1 of Eschrichtius robustus. Taxonomy (NCBI): domain Eukaryota; kingdom Metazoa; phylum Chordata; class Mammalia; order Artiodactyla; family Eschrichtiidae; genus Eschrichtius; species Eschrichtius robustus. The sequence continues at coordinate 37,894,929 of NC_090839.1, forward strand.
TACCAATTTTCAATCCCACCAACACTGCACAAGGGTTTCTTCTTCTCTACATCTATGCCAGCATTTGTTATCTCTTGTCTTTTTGATAATGGCCATTCTAACAGGTATGATGTGATATCTCATTGTGGTTTTAATTTCATTTCCCTAATGACTAGTGAAGCTAAGCATGTTTTCATGTACCTGTTGGCCTTTCTTATATCCTCTTTGAAGAAATCTCTATTCAGGTCCTTTGACCATTTTTTAATTGGGTTATTTGGGGTTTTTTGCTATTGAGTTTTATGAGTTTTTTATATGTTTTGGATATGAACTCCATATCAGATATATGGTTTGCAAATTTTTTCTCCCATTCTGTAGGTTGTCTTTTCACTTTGTTGGTGGTTTCTTTTGCTGTGCAGAAGCTTTTTAGTTTAGTTTATGTAGTCCCAGTTGTCTATTTTTTATTTTGTTGCTTGTGCTTTAGGTGTCATATCCAAGAAATCATTACCAATACACATATCAATGACTTTTACACCTGTTTTCTTCTGGGAGTTTTAATTATTATTTATTTATTTATTTATTTTTGGCTGTGTTGGGTCTTCGCTTCTGTGCGAGGGCTTCCTCTAGCTGTGGCAAGTGGGGGCTACTCTTCATCGCGGTGTGCGGGCCTCTCACTATCGCGGCCTCTCTTGTTGCAGAGCACAGGCTCCAGACGCACAGGCTCAGTAGTTGTGGCTCACGGGCCTAGTTGCTCCGCGGCATGTGGGATCCTCCCAGACCAGGGCTCGAACCCGTGTCCCCTGCATTAGCAGGCAGATTCTCAACCACTGCGCCACCAGGGAAGCCCCTTCTGGGAGTTTTATAGTTTCAGGTCTTACATTTAAGTCTTTAATCCATTGTGAGTTAATTTGTGTGAGTGGTGAAAGGTATGAGTCTAGTTTTATTCTTTTACATATGAATGTCTAATTATCCTAGCACCATTTATTGAAGGGACTGTCTTTTCTCCATTAAGTGTTCTTGGCTCCCTTGTCAAATATTAATTGCCCATATATGTTTGGGTTTATTTTGGGCTCTCCATTCTTTGGTCTATTTTTCTGTTTTTATGCCAGTACCATACTCTTTTGATGACTATAATTTTATAGTATTGCTTGAAATTAGGAAGTATAATACCTCCTGATTTTTGTTCTTCTTTCTCAGAATTTCTTTGGCTTCACAGGGTCTTTTGTAGTTCCATATAAATTTTAGAAGTTTTTTTTCTACTTCTGTAAAAAAAAAAATGCCATTTGAATATTATAGGAATTGCATTGAATCTATAGATGGCTTTTGGTCAAATTAACATTTTAACAATATTATTTCTTCTAATCCATGAACATAGGATACCTTTCCATTTATTTTGTCTTCTTTTATTTCTTTCATCAGGGTCTTACAATTTTCAGAGTAGAGATGTTCCACCTCCTTAATTTTATTCCTAAGTATTTTTTTGGCTGTTATTGTAGATGGGATTGATTTCTTTATTTCTTTTTCAGAAATTTTGAATTCATTAATCAGATCTAACAATTTTTTGGTTGAGTCTTTAGGATTTTCTATATATAAAATCATGTCCTCTACAAATAGAGACAATTTTGCTTCTTCTTTTCCAATTCTGATATCTTTTATAACTTTTTCCTGCCTGATTGCTCTATCTAGGGCTTCTAGTCCTATGTTGAATAGGATTGGTGAGAGTGGGTACACTTGTCTTGTTCCTGATCTTGCAGGAAAAGCTTTCATTCTTTCACCATTGAGTATGATGTTAGCTGTAGCTTATCATATATAGCTCTTACTATGTTGAGAAATGTTACCTCTATGCCGAAGTTTGTTAAGAGTTCTTATCATGAATGGATGTTGAATTTTGTCATATGCTTTTTCTACATCTACTGAAATGACCCTATGGTTCTTTTCTTTCATTCTATTAATGTGATGTATTCCATTGATTAATTTGCCTGTGTTGAACCATCCTTGCATCCCAGGGATAAATCCCATTTGGTTATTGTGAGTGATCCTTTTAATGTCCTGCTGAATTCAGTTTGTTAGTATTTTATTGAGATTTTTTGCATCTATATTTATCAGGGATACTGGCCTATAGTTTTCTTTTCCAGTAGTGTCATTTTCTGATTTTGGTATCAGAATAATGCTGTCTTTGTGAAAAGTTTGGGAGTGTTCCCTCCTCTTTGATTTTTTGGAAGAGTTTGAGAAGGATTGGTGTTAATTCTTCTTTAAATGTTTGGTAAAATTCACAGTGAAGCCATCTGGTCCTAGGCTTTTCTTTGTTGGGAGTTTTTGATTACTGAAACAATCTCCTTACTAGTAATTGATCTATTCAGAATTTTTATTTCTTCCTGATTCAGTCTCATTAAGTTACACATTTCTAAGAATATTTTTTCATTTCTTCTAGGCTGTCCAGTTTGGTGACTATAGTTGTTCATACCCTTTGCCTTCTTTCTAACACTCACCTGACCGGAAGTGACATTTCAGGGAAATTTCACACCCCATTCTTACCCAGATTTATCCCACTGCCCTCTTCACCTGGGGGTCAAGAAAGAGTTCTCAGAACATCTCTGAATTCTGCTAAGGAAGAACCATAAACTCTGCAAAGAAAGCACCATGGAGAGGAAAATACTCCTCAGAAAGCTTTTTTTTCCTTAACTCTATCAGTTATCTATTATGCAACAAACCATGCAAAACTTCATGGCTTAAAATGACAAACATTTTACCTCCCAATTTTGAGTTGGCAGTTAGGCTGGACTCAGCTGGGTGGCTCTTCCGGTGCTATGTCTTGGCTCAGGCATCTACAGACTGGAGCTGATCAGCTGGCAAATTATGTCTTCAAGGTCTGGCTAATCTAAGATGGTCTCACTCATATATCTTATGGTTGACTCACTGTTAGCTGGGGTGATGGGGGCAAATGAATCATGTGTTTCTCATCCTCCAGCAGGATAACCTGGGCTTGTTCATAAGGCAGCTTGATACAGTTCTGGGAGAAACTGGAAGTGTGTAAGACCTTTTGAAACATTGGTCAGAACTAGCACATTACTTTCATTGCATGCTATAGACCAAAGAAAGTCAAAAGACCAGCCCAGAATCAAGAGTTGGAGAAGTAAATTTGATGGATGGCTGTTGCTCCACAGGGAGGTAGATACAGGAGAGAGTGAAGAATTGAGGTCACTTTTGAATGACTCAGACATGAGAACAGAACTACTGACCTAAGTAGTCTTTTTTCCTGACCCCATAGACCTCACACTCTGCCCTTTGAGCCTCCAGAAGCAGTTCAGAGAGGTCAGGGTGCCTAACAATTCCATCTGTATAAATCAACAAAATGGTTGTTAAATGGCTGCTCTTTCCAAAAGTTTCCCATTAATGACATCACAAGGTGAGAGAAGTTGTAGACCATGCTGTACATTCATAAGCAAAACCCCTGATGTGACCAGCACAAGGCCTTGGCCTGTGAGGACTTTCCATTCCAGTCACTTTTTCCTTACTGAAAGAGCCATTTTGTGCTGTAGCCTTTTTGATCAGATTCTTGTATGCTTGGTCCTTGCCCTTCAGGGTCAGCTCTGGGCTGCCCAGATCATCTACTAAGCTGGATGTACTGGACCTATCATTCAGTCTGAGTAGAGAAGCAGATGAAATAAAGACTTTCAGGCCTATTGAGGTTATGCTGTATTTTTTTGTGTTTCAAAGTAGAGCCAATTGTGTTCCCTAGACTGATGAACGACATTTTCCACAATCATCTAAATTGAGGGACGTGGGGAGGTGTATATACGTGGGGAGGTGTATATAACATCTTCTGTAACATCTATTATCCATTTCTATAACATCTTTATTTATTGCAGTGATTCTGCTCCTTCAATATACTGATTCACATGGACGTGACTCTTCTTCATCAGGACCAGAACTCTATGCATACAGTCACCAAAATAGCATCCCTGCCATGTCATGACTGGGTCTCCCTAGACTGACAATTCTGTTACATGCTTCCTTCATTGCTCATAGCTCACCTGGCTGTATGGGCTGCTGGACCAGATAATATGTGATTGAGACCCTCACTTTGGTTTTGGTTATGAACAGGGCTACACTTTACTCTTCTTCTTATACTTACTGTCTCCCATCAAATGGAAAGAATAATCAGACAGTAGAATATTCCTCACAATTACAGGATATTAACCTCTGTTACTTACAATTTCTGTGACAGAACCACAATCCCACCTCCACATAGAACACCTCCTCTCTGTATTTGGAGTTTTACCCCCAATCACCTCATCCTACTGGTTTTTCCTGATGCCAGCCTCAATTTCTACTCTCATGGTGAAAAACTAACTAGCTGAGCTTTGTTTTTAAATGTAGGTTTTGTTGTTTTCCAGTTATGGTGAGGTCAACAGATCAGGAGAAGGTTGCCATTGAAAAGAGTTTATTGCTCACAGTTTCTAAGAGGAGGGGCCATGCTACACACCACAGGGCCACATGGGGAAGCACCAGAGTCAGTCAGGAGGCAAAGGGAGTGAGGAGAAAGTGTGGGTGAGAGCTTTTTTGTGTTTCCATAGGAAGACATGAGCAAGGCAGGGTAAGCAGGCTTAGGATTAGCTAGTTTGAATAATTTCCGTGGGCTCTGAGGTGTAGGGGCTGTCCTGAGTTGTCTGGTGCCTGGCCCACAGTGATTAGTGCAGGGGAATGTTGGTCTGGAGTGTCAAAGCTAGATAAAGGGGCTAGTTTGCAGTTACAGGCTTTGGATAGGTTGGTTTGCATTTGAAAGGTACAGTTAGAGGTAAGTTGTTTGCTATTTCTAAGAACTGGCCAGCCCTGGGAGGAGCAGTCTTTCCCCATCTGCAGGGTCCCAGATGCCAGAGCATCAAGAATACAGAAAATAAGAAGATATAGTTATGCAAGTTTCCAACCCTTTCTAATAACCATTTTCAGAATAAACCAGCTATTGACTATTTGTGGTCCCTAGAGAGCCCCTACACATAGGGTACCCCACCTCCACTGTGTTCTCTGCCTACTTCACACCAACATTGGAACTTTCCTCACAATATGAAGAGTTGGATGTACCTTCCCACCTCCACCTCCCACTGTCCTTCCCACTGGCTTCTACGTGCTTTGATTCAAATGACCTGCACCTGTCACTCTATTCATAGACGTGCTTTGGGCCACTAGAGCTGCTGTTCCCCCTACTCCCGAGAGTGTTAAGTGCCTTAGAGTCTGTGCATTCACCCCTCTCCTTGCCCCCTGTGACAATCAGTCTAAGACTGACTTATATGTAATGTAAAAGCCAGCTCCTTTCCCTCCAGTGGGGACAGACTCTGAGGTGTGTGTATTTTATGCTCCAGAGCTGCCTCGCAGGATCAGCCTGAGGCTGGGGCCTCACCAGAAACCACATCTTCTCTGGACTCTTCTCCTTCCCTGTCATGCACCCCCCCACACACACCGTTTCTGGTTTCTCCTGAGCATGCTGCCTTTTGAAAAAAAATCACTGCACACAAATCCTTATCTCAGGATCTGCTTGTGGGAAACCTAACCTAAAACAAAGAGGAAACTAGAAGAATCTGTGTGGGCTGTGGAAGACGCCTGGTGGAACTATAACCATCTACAAGCCTTGTAGACAGCTTGGGTCAAATGCTCAAAGACGTCCACCTCAAGACCTGTTATTACGAATCGGCTTTCTTTACCATCTCCCCAGTAAAATCAGTTTCCACGATGAGTCTTGGGGTGAAGACTCTGGGGGAAAAATCCCCACTGACAGTCTCATAGAGATGCCTCCTTACCCTGTCTCCCAGACCATAGCTTATTGCATCCATCCTGATCCAAAGCAGCCCATGTTGGCATTTCAGCAGCCTGTGTGGCCCAGCCTGATAACATAGAGTAGACCAGTGAGATTCAATTCTTGGAAATGCAGATTTGTAAACAGAGGGACTAAGGCAGTGAGCAGCAGAGTAAGAACCTGGCGAATGCAACCCATGTTCCAATGATGAATAGACTCATGAGGTATGCCCAGGGAACCCATTTCATTGACTAAACATCCCGCTATGTTTTGATGCTATCCTTCCTGAGTGCAACACATGTAGGAGAAATGTAGTCAACATTACCTTTCTGCAATCTTCTCACAAAATAATCTAGACAGTCCTGTGCCCCTTTCCTTGTTTACTGGCAACACTGTATTTTTTTGTGGGAAAGATTTTGAAGTTGCTTTGGGGAATATTAACATGTCCAGAGCACTCTTTGTTTCAAGAAAATGTCAAGGCAGCTGCAGATGCTAAGGAACCTTAAAACTGAGGGAGAACAAGATAAAACTCCATATACTTACTGTAAGATAGCATACATTTGGTCCCCCCATTAGAGAGGAGGAATGGCAGACTGGGGGTGGGATATGCTCCCAGCCAGGCCTCTCCTACATAGACCTGCCTTTTGCTCCTTTGTTCCTTCCGGCAGAGGGATGTCTGGGAGGGAGAAGGGAGCAAAGGGGATGGAATGCTGTCATGTTGGTTTTTTGACGTTTCAGTTCTTCTTCCCTTTCCCTGGGGGCTTGAGATATCCTTTGAGCGTGGTTGACTATAAAGCCTCAATGTTAACTCATTTGAAACACTGGGTACAAGAGCATTTTCCCTACATACAGTCATTCTGGGTCTAAACAAATAATTATCGCAGCAGCTGTATGCCTCTCCCCACGGCCCCTCAGCCCACCCCTGAGTCATCCGCAGCTGTGGTGGGGACAGTTCCTGATCGCTTCATCTGCTCCTAACCTGAAGCATCTGCTTCTCGCTTTTTCACTGTTTGAGGGCTTTCGCCAGAGCCTCAGAAGCTGCCTCAGCCCACCTGAATAAACTGAGAAAGCCAGTTTATCAAAGAGATCAGGAGAGAAATCAAGTTATCATAACTACTACAAGCCTATACGGTACCTTTTGCAAATTTCAGAAAGGTTTCATTTCCTCAAGACACTTTACTTTCATTTACTGAAACATTTTGTAATATAGGACAAGGCACTTTTAATGTCATCTGCCAGAAAATTGTCATAATAAATACAAAATGTATAATACATAAGATGTGCAAGGCTAACACTGAGCACCCAGCTTTCACAATCAGATGTAGTGACTCTGGTTTTACCTTGGTTCCAATGTCAATTCGTGTTCCCCTATGGATCAGCTAGGTCAGGTTCCTAATCTCAGATTCTGGTGAGAATTCTCACTGCATTCTTTCTGTCCTTAAACAGAGTTTGAGTGGGTCTCTGGCCTTAGACCAATAACAAAAAAGTCCTCTGTCACCTCTCTCAATTACTATGGACAGGGCAGGACCCTCAGGGCCAATGGTGAAATCAGTTACTAGTTTTCAAATTTGTTAAATGGATATTGATGAATTCTAGATAGGAATCGAGCTAAATAACTTAAACGAATTTTTAATTATATGAACTAATTCAGGTGCATATAATTCTTAACATAGAATATAGATTTTTAATAGTGTTTCTCTTTATTTAGAAAAATTATGTGTACTAGTCAGGTTTCTCTGATGATAATGCTCATAACAAACAATTCCAAAATCTCAGCAGCTTGAAACAACAAACATTTGTTTTACTATCACAGGTCTGCTGGCTGACTGTGGTTTAGCCATTTTGGGCTGCACTGGGCTGGGCTGGACCCCAAATTGAGTTAAGTTGGGGTCTTCTCTACATTCTCTCCAGGTCTGAGGCTAAAGGAACAACAGCTAACCAGGGCACACTCTTCTGAGGGTCAAGAGCAGGATCGTGAGACGCTAAGGCAAACCATGCAGGCACATTTAAAGGCCCTGTTTGGACATCCCATGTCAAGTCTATTCACATTTCATTGACCAAAGAATATTCTTGGGCTGAGTCCAGTATCTGAGGAGACGGGACGTATACTATGCCCAGTAGAGTGGGAGGCGCAGCACAAACAGCAAAGGGTGTGCACGTGTAATTCTATTACTCAAAGGGAGTGAAGCATTAGAAATCTACCACAATATGGAAAATTTTAAACGTATCCAAAAGTAGAGAGAATGTCATAATAATTCCCAATGTACCTATCATACAGCTACAACAACCCTCTCACTACTAATCTTGATTCACTCCTCCTCACTCCCTCATTATTTTGAAGCAAATCCTGGATATTATGAGTGCCTTTTAAGGGAAGAAAGTGAATCTATATTTTTGCAGGACATGTGAGATTACTTAGGCCTCAAAGAGTTTATAAAACAATAAAAGGGATTTACTGGTAAGTTAACTTGATATGAAATAAAGCACAAGAACATGTTCAACAATATTGAGAGTTGATTCCAAGATGCTGTCATGGGCAGTTTACACTGAATATTGATGAGTTTTATATTTAACTGCCTGGTCTAGTTGGAATAATGAATAGCACAAAAAAAATACCTAAAATAAACACCTCTTCTTTATCTAGTTCATGAACCCTAGTGACAGAAGAGGAGGAAGAAGAAAAAAAGAAAATTTAAAGTAATAGAATTTTAAGATGCAAACCAAAGTTAATTTATCTGTGGACTAGAATTGTATTGCTTTTGGCCAAAACCTCACTTCCTCAAGACACTTTATTTTCATCTATTGGAACATTTTAAAATACTGGACACTTACAAAAATAAACTTCAAATGTGTTACAAATGTCAAAGGAGGACAAGATTTTTAAGTACAACAATGAGAAATATTTCAGTGCGTTTAATAAAAGGAATCCTCAGAACAATTTATTAAAATATTATTTTTAACTCATATTTTAAATATCTCAACTTCTGAAATGGCCAATGGAAATACATTTTTAAAGTCATGTGTTTGATTACTATATAGTTTGCTAGAGATGCCATAACAATACCTCAGGCTGGGTGGCTGAAACAACAGAATTTATTTCCTCACAGTTCTGGAGGATGGAAGTCCAAGATCAGGGTGCCAGAAGGTTTCTTTTCTCTTGAGGCCTCTTTCCCAGGTTTGTAGATGGCCATCTCCTCGCTGTGTCCTCACATGGACTTTTCTCTGTGTGTACACATCACTAGTATCTCTCCCTCTTTTTATAAGGATAAGGACACCAGTCATACTGCATTAGGATCTCACACTTATGACCTCATTTAACTTTAATTACATCTTTAAAGACCCTATCTCTATATACAGTCACAAGGGGGAGGGTGGTTTAGGTATTCAATGTATGAATTTTGGGGGGAATACAATTCAGTCCATAACAATTACATCAGTCAGTAAGTATTATTACAACCATTTATAACCAATATCACTACTAATAATAGTTAATTAGCTTACAACATAAGTAATATTAGTTAATAGGTGGTAATATAGCACTCACTACACACCAGGAACTCTTCTATGTGCTTTCAAATACTGTATTAATTTCATTTTTAATAAATCCTGTTATGTATGTACTATAATTTCCCCATTTTACAGATTTTCATCTCATTACAGATAAGGCACAGAGAGGCTAAGTAAAGAAGTAGAGACAGCCTTGCCAGTTAATTGCAGGATGACCATTTAAATTTGAATTTCAGATCAACAACGAATAACTTTTTAGTATATGTATGTTCCATATATGGCATATCATATGCTTATACTAAAAAAAGGGCATGTTGTTGACCTGAAATTCAAATTTCACTGGGCATCCTGTATTTTTATTTGCTGAATCTTGTAACCCTAATTAGAGGCAAGGTGTGTTTTCTATTATACTGGAGCAGTGGATTTTAAATTCTGTTCAAGAGATCCTAGAACTTTCTAGAAATACATTTGGAGGTTGCTGAGAGGGCAAAAGGGAAGATGAATAGTCAGATCTCCCCTTTCAAATACAGCAACTCCTTTTTAACCTCTTTTATACACTGAGATATCCTATAAATGCTCATTTGAGAAAAAAATATATTTTCTTGACCTAAAAAAAAAAAAGTTTGCACCATTATATTTCAGGTAAAGCTAGCATACATTTTGGGTTGGTTTTCCTTTCTTCTTTTTTTTTTTTTTTGGTTTGGTTTTGGGTTGTTTTGTGGGGGGGGTTATTTTCCAAAAATTTTACCTTTGGCTTCTCCAACCTTGATATTCTCTAACTCAGTTTCCCCCGCTAAGAACAATCAAGGTTGGCCATTTGCTTGGAGGACTCTGAAAGAATTTGCAATTATGGTCAAAGACCTACAGGCCACCCAGTTTTTGTAAATAAAGTTGTATTGGAGTACAGCATCATTCACTCATTTACATATTATCCACAGCTGCTCTGGGGCTACAAAGGTAGATTTGAGTAGTCAAGACAGAGACCATATGTCCCAGAAAGCCAAAAATATAAATATTTACTATCAGGCTCTTTACCAAAAATTTTTTGCTAACTCCAAATCTATAAGAATCTGCTTCTGATGGCTGATGGAATAGTTTAGAAACAAGTTGTCATGAAGATTGTTCTGAGTTTAGAAGAAGTAAGATTGACTGGGCAGATTGATTTTCTATGATAACTCAGTTACTTTATGTCACTTGGAAAAACTGTACTATGAAATAGTACAGCTATTAGACCGAGTGTTTCTATTGAAGATTCAATCACATGGATTGTTGCTGGTAATGACCTGTAATTCTGCAGAGATAAAATAGAAATGAAGTTTTACTGGGACAAACTCTATCATTATTTTCTGCACCGCTTGTGTCTCTTTTCAAAAGTGATCCGTGAAGCAGAAAGTCCGTCATTTCTTCCCTGATTTCAGATCACTCTCTGAGTCAAGTCTCTAACAAATTACAATAATCAGCAACATTAGAATTACAGACAAGGTATTCCAGGCCACTGGACACTTAGAATAACCTAAAAGGGTTTAGGTTGACTATCCCAGGATTAGCAATGGAAATTTTAATAGAGCTGCTGTGTCTTTGAAGTCACATCTTACCAGCACCTTTGTCTTCCTTTATGAAAAGTTGTCCATAAATGCATTATCCAGCACTAGACCCTAGAGAACTCAGTTCATAATTTGCTGCTTCATGTAACATTTAAAACAGTTATTCCCTGTGGCTCCCCAGATTCTTCCTGAATAATCAATAACCATAATTATTCTAGGGCCATGAGGGGAAATAATACCATTTAGAGAAATGTTAATACTTAATACTATGAAAATCAGATGGTAGATCTAGCTGGTATGTGTATTGGTGATATTAATTTTCTTTCCTTTTTCTTGTCAAAGAAAGTAAGAAAATATTTTAAAGGAAGGATGTTATGATATAATTTAATTTTTTAATGCATGGAAAGATAGAGAGTCATATTCATTGAAACACCAATTTTTGCACTATTATCGTGGTTCGAATTTCCTTCCCTTTGAAGCCTTGAAAGGAGTATATTAACGGTAGTTTTCAAAAACCTATTCATTATAAATGAGAAAACAATCCCTTTACACCATTTATGATGTCTACAGAAATATGTTAGAAACCACCTCCCTAAGAATGAGACATCCCTTGGTCCAAACAAGGATCAGCCATTTTAGAGACTTCTTGAATGTGTAAAAAATGGTTTAAACAGATGGGGCAGTTAGGGAGGCCAGTGAGTGCCATCTTGTTTGATTAGTGTTACCTTGGTGCTGTGTCTGCCTTGGTGTTTCATTTGGGATTGGCGTTGGTCCAAAGACACTACCTCAGAATGAGGCAAACTGATTTATGTCCAGGGCTCAAAGAATAAATCCCCTCCCTAGGGCCACAGTAAGATGTAGGTGGATTTCCAGATAGAACTTGGGAAGAAGTCACCCCAGGAGACCCATCAGGAGGCTGGGTGTTTTCCAGATGGAATGAATCTCCACTTTCTTCCTCTAATAGATATGGAAAAAAATAATCAGCTTGTGAGACTCCACACTTAAGGTAGAAGAATGAGGGTATTCAAAAACCCAGACACAGCCCCAGTCAAGCCAACAAACTACGCTAAATACAGAAAGTTGTCCTAAGCCGTGATGGCCTAGAGCCACTGCTTACTATTGTGTGATTTGTGTACTGTACTCCAGTTAAGAATCTTTCATTTGGACTGTGGTATTACAACTACTTGTGCCAGGGTAATTCTTTTTTAAATATCATTTTTTTTCTTTTGTTCTCTGTGAAAGAATAATTCATTCATTCATTAACGAGATGTGGATTTAGTGTCTTCTATCACATAGCAAGAGTTATGGATACCAAGGTCATTGGTGACCTTAACAAGAGCAATCTCCACAGAACTGGGGGCAAGTGTGGACTAGGTGAGGAGGCTGCATTCAAGGAGGGGACACAATGAAGCATTGTCCACGAAGGGGAATAGAGACATTTCACAACAGGTGGAGGGAGAGAGGTGGTGCTTTGGGTTGAATCATGTCCCCCAAAAGATATATTCAAGTCAACTCTTGATTCCTGTGAATGTGGACTTATATGGAAATAGGGTTTTGCAGATGTAATACTTAGTTAAGATGAGATCATATTGGTGTCGGGTGAGTCTCTAATTCAGTATGGCTGTTGTCCTTATAAGAAAAGGGGAAGAGACGGAGACACACAAGAGGCAGAGTTTGGGGTGATGCTGCCACAAGCCACTAAACACCTGGGACCACCATAAGCTGAAAGAGGTAAGGAAGGATTCTCCCCCGGAAACATTGGAGGGAGTATAGTCTTGCCAACACTCTGATTTCTCACAGGAATCTAAAGCAGGTCATCAGCTGAGGGGGTGGAGATGTATGTGTGTTGGGGATGGGGAAGGGACTGAGTAGGAAGTTAGAGAAGAGATGAGAAGGTGTGGAGGAGTCACTTGGGAAACCAGGACATTGAATAGTCTTGGGAAGTATTAAAGGATTCCAGGCCCATTTGATATAAGTGGCTTAAATTTGAAGTAAGACCAGTCAGCATGGTTGTATGTTTCCTTCACAAACATTCTGTGGTTTTGGGGCTGGTGTGGACTGGGCAGGTATTTAGCTTTAAGAGGGGTTTTGTGTTGGGTTATTTATTTTTTCTTTTCTTGCCAAGTGACTATGAAGAAGCTGGAATTAAAATAGATTGCAAGGAGTGACTTTAATAATTCACCAAAGTGAGCAACTTATTGTAGATTGGAGATTTTGCTGAGAGGTCAGAGAGTGGCTGAGTGGAGCCTGAGAGTACCAGTCTCAGGAGAACCCATCAGACACGGCCTGTATGTCTCCGACCCAGGCCAGGGTACAGAGAAGTTGCTGGAAGAAAACAATCTTATTCCTGACTTTTGTAAAAGGAAGGGATGAGGTTGTGGAGGCAGATTCCTGGGTCTGGGAAAAGGGGAAGGAGAGGAAGAAGGGAGAGATTCCCCGAGACTGGGCATCAAAGGCAGGGCTGGCGGCCCCCAGTTCTGAGGATCCAAGACGGAGCCTTGAGAAGGGGAAGAACCCCCAGGGGCTGCTGCAAGGACGCCTGGGACATCCTTCCGGCACTGAGGCCCTGGGCCTCATAGAGGTCCCATGTTTCCTGGAAGCCCAGTGGTTTCAAAGCTCCACATAGGCTCAGACAATTGGCCAACCATCATGGACCGAGGAAGGGAGGGGCCTCACCAAATGCTTCTGTGCCTGAGACCTCCCCTCCTCCCTACTCCAGGTTTGCCGTGACCTTGTAGCTGAGGTGGGGGTGAAGGCCCTCATACTAATTCAGAGGAATGTCCAGCAGCCTAATGTCACAGGGGCTCAGAGTCAGGTGATTTGATTTTTAAGAAAATTAAGAAAGGTGCCATCTGTGTCTCAAAAACACTGTGTTGAAGGAAAGAAGCCAGACATTTATACGAAGTTCAAAAACAGGGACATCTATGATGATAAAGATCAGAACAGCAGTTTCCTCTGGCAGGGAGGAGGGGACAAGTGACTGAAGAGGGGATGAGGAGATTTTCTGGGGTGATAGAGATGTTCTTCTCTTGACCCAGGCGAAGGTTATGCCCCCATCAAACTGTATGTGAAGGCTTGTCCATTTCACCGTACGTACATTATGTCTCAGTAGAGTATTGACTTGGCGCTCCGATGGAACCCCATGAAGGAAGGAAGAAGGAGGGAGGGATGGAGGAAGGAAAGACAGAAATAAAAGTGTCACCAATTGTTTACCCCGAGCTGTCACAGCTGAGTCACACACTTTACACATTTGCCGCCTGTTTGTTTCACAAACTTATTGAGCACCTGGTCTGTGCCAAGCGGCCAGAGAGAAAAAGTGGAAGTGAATAGATAAGTACACAGGGCTCAGACCTGGCGGGATTAGTTCTGTCTGGGGGTGAAGGGGCTGTCCTCCTGGGAAAGGTCTGAAGAGGGGATGAAGGGGCATGTGGGCTGCAGGGATGGGGGTTCCTGAGACCTGAATCCACCTGTGCTCACACTTCCCTTTCTCCTTAAAAACCTGAACACAAACCCACGATCTTGAAGCCCAGGACTTCCCCGTGGAAGGTGCTTGTGACTGATGCTGATGTGATGCTAAGCCTGGGAAACGATTCACAGGGACAGAGGCTGCCCTGAGGAGACTTGGGAAAATGACATTTCCTCAGGCTGGAGGACTTCCTGAGGTGACTTTCCAAAACACTGGGTTAAATTTGCTTGATTGTTTATCTTCTTCAGCTTTCTTCCGGAAGAAAACATGTCCCTCTGGATCTTGATATCAATAAAGAGAACATTTGAGACTATTATAAACATTGATGGACATTTGTTTAGGGTAACAGAAAACAGCAACACCACTCATTGAATATGACAACACACAACCTTCCATGGAGCCATTTCTCTGCCACGAACTTAAAGCTTAAATAATGTCAACTCTGGCTTCTCAGCATTTTGATCTCAGAGAAAGAACTCATTACCCATCCTCTCCTGTTCATTTAAATGAAAACTTCCCAGGAGGCCATTCATCAGGAGTTTGGAAGTAAAATTTAAATGTGTTTTGTAAGACAGCATTTTGCTGACACCCTATAATCTAGGTTGTAACACCATTTTGCCAAGAGGCAGAGGTTTCTTTCTTCCTGTTCTAATGAATTGGAGATGTCCTGAGACAGTGGTTCTCAAAGTGTCGTCCCTGGCCCATCACCGCCAGCAACACCTGGGAGCTCATTAGAAGTATAAATTATCTGATTCCACCCCAGATGTACTTAATCAGAATCTCTAGGGGTGCACCCAGTAATCCATGTTTTAACAATCCCTCTGATACATGCTGAAGTTTGAGAAATGCTGTTCTGAGAAAATCAGAAGGTAAGCTCTCTCTGGTACCAGTTCAGTGAATTCAGCTCCCATTAAAGACTTTCAAAATAACAGTTACTTAAACAAGGTAGAAGTTCATTTTTCCAACATATAAAAGAAGTTCAGAGGTGGATGTGCAGAGCTAGTATGAAGGCTCCATGGTGTCAGAGGAAACCTGGGTTCTTTCTATTTTTCTGCCCTGCCATCCTTAGTGTATGTTTTCCATTCTCGAGATGACTTTGTGGTTCAAAATGACTGCTGGAGATCCAGATATTACACCTCTGTTCCAGGCAAGAAGCAGGAGGAAGAGGGAGAAAGAAAGTAAGGTCCATTCTATCTGTTTACATCTCTCTAAAGGAGTTTTCCCAGAAGTCCAACCCAACCGTTCCTACTTATATTTTGGGGTCTCCCATAGTTTTTAAGAGAGGTTTGGGAATACAGTCTTTTGCTTGGATTAAAATTACAGTTATTGAGTGGCAACTTACTTTCTCTGCCACCACAGTTCCAGACCCTCTTCCACACAAATACACACAACTCCAGATATAAAACAAGGTCAAATTCTTATATACCAAAGAAAAATCAAATGTGATTTTGGCTGCATTTTTTTTAAATTTTATGAAAGAATATGAAATCACATAGTCAGAATCTCATAGATTATCTTCTTCAAACTTTTCATTTCACATATGAACAAACTGTGGCCCCAAGAGGTGGATTTTCATGTCCATGGAGTACGGAGATGATTAGGATCAGACCTGGGGTACTAGAACCTGAGGGAGATTGGAATAGATGTGTGATGGTTAAGTTTACATGTCAACTTAACTGGACCATGGGGTGCCCAGATATTGGGTCCCACATTATTCTGGATGTGTCTGTGAGGGTGTTTCTGGATGAGATTAGCATTTGAATTGGTAGACTGAGAGAGCCATTTGCCCTCCCCAGTGTGGGTGGGCCTAAATAGAATAAAAGGCTGAGTCAGGGAAAATTCTCATTTTTTCCTGACTGTCTTCAAGCTGGGACATTGGTCTTCTCCTGCCTTTGGACGTAGACTCACCTCAAAACCATGGTCTCTCCTGGTTCTCAGTCCCTCGGACTCAAACTGGAGCTGTACCTTCAGCCTTCCTGGGTCTCCAGATTGCCCACTGTAGACCTTGGACTTTTCAGCCAACATAATCCTGAGCCAATTCCATATAGTACATCCCTATATCTATCTATCTATTTATCTATCTATCTATCTATCTATCATCTAGCATCTCCTACTGGTTTTGTTTTTATGGAGAACCTAGATGAATACAAAATCTGAGCCTTCCCAAAATACATTCTGAAGCAGTAAACTCATGAGAGACTCCATGGAAAAAGAACTCTCTGGTCAAGTGTTATCAGTCAACATAGCAAAGAACCTGGAACACACTATAATTAGAAAAAAAAAAAAAAGGCTGATCTTCTTAGAAAAGACATCTACATATCTAACAGACATACTGCATATCATTTAGAGTGAGTTCTTAGAACAATAAGAAATAAAATTGCTGCATTGCTGGGGGCTTCCCTGGTGACGCAATGGTTAAGAATCTGCCTGCCAAGGCAGGGGACATGGGTTCGAGCCCTGGTCTGGGAAGATCCCACATGCCACGCAGCAACTAAGTCCGTGAGCCACAGCTACTGAAGCCTGTGTGCCTGGAGCCTGTGCTCCACAACAAGAGAAGCCACCGCAGTGAGAAGCCCACACACCACAACGAAGAGTAGCCCTCACCCGCCGCGACTAGAGAAAGCCTGCGCACAGCAAGGAAGACCCAAAGCAGCCAAAAATAAATAAATAAAATAAAATAAATAAATTTATTTAAAAACAAAACTGTTGCATTGGGAATAATTTCTATTGTAAATTCTCAGGAATTACTTCTGAACTACTGGGGCCTGCTTAGACTACTGTAGGGTCCACTCATGGCACATGGACCAGTCATGACGCCTGCATTCTCAGCCTGGGGAGAGGGGAAAGACTGCAGAGAGGAAAGTGCGGTGAAAAATCAAGTGGGGTGAATGGGGCAAAGAAAAGCAGTGCGCCGGCCTCCAGATCATTTTGACACAAGAATCCTGATTAACTCATACACTGATTAAACCATTTCCAGATTTTGTACAGTTTGAAAGTAGGCCACCTTCCCCAACACCCCATCACTCAAGGTGATAGCAAGACCCTTGCAATCTAAAGTACACTCACGGGGCCTCCCTTCGTGGTAACTGCAGCGATGGTGCTCGATCATGTAGGTTCACTCCCTTCCTCACTGGGACTCTTGCCAAGGCAGCTGCCGCTCTCTAGCAGCTGTTTAAATAATCAGCTAGAACGATAAGGCCGGGGCTGCCCTTTTGTTATTTCCTTGGGACTCTGTGCTCAGGAAAAAGCTCCCCTGAACTGATGGGTGTGGCCAGGGCAGGACCACATGGAAATCAAAAGTGGGAAGGAAGGGAGCCACCTCAGGAACTTCACCTGAATGCAATGACAAGTGAGCAAGGCACTGGGTGGGAATCACCAGGATCCGTTGGGAATTTTGTTTTCAAGAGCAGAAACCAGTGCCTGTCCACACTGGTCATGTCCAGCAATAGTTTAGAAAAGAAAATGACATCAATATATATTGGAGGGATTAAATCAAACAGGAGGCAATCTCTAAGTGAAAGAATGGCATTATGGGAATATCAGTGTTAGATAGTAGTAGTATCTAACTACTAGAGGTAGTAGTGGGTGCTGCTTTTGCCCACCCAGATTTCCTTACTGGCTGCTAAGAGGATTCGCTGCTAACAAAGAAAGTTCCTTTCTCCAGAGAATTGCCCTGGGATGAACAGGGATCACGTTCATTACCCACATGCACCATCCCCTCGGGGAGCAGCCCATAGTTGATGACACTTGGGTACAAAATGCCAGCACTCTTGTCTCAAGGTGAGACAGCTCCGTGGTACCACCCATGCGCCAGAGCTCCCTGTGAATCAGGCCAAGCTGAGACTTTCCTTAAGGACACATCCTTGCTCGGGTCCCAGCCTCATCCTGCTTCCTTCACTCCCCATCTCCTGAGAGGCCCCCCCAAAAAATCACACATACCCAAACCCTTGTCTCAGGCTCAGCTTCCAGGGAAGCCAACCTAAGACAGTCACTGAGTCTAGAAATCTTTTATGGAGCTATTCTAAATCCCTCCTGCTTTAGTTGAAGACCTCACATAAATTTTTGATTCTATCCTGTGGTCACTACCCAAAGTTAAGAATTCAAAGAAATTCAAAGAAAAGTCTAATCGTATTTCTTCATCCTTATATTTGCCCTAATGATCAGTGGTTCCCCTGTTGAATCACTAACTTCCTGAGTCACTTTACATCTGCTTTGCAGTCTGCAGCACACACGTAATGCTAGGGATACAAAGCCATAGGGAATAAAAATATGCTGCATCCTCCTGAAGCCTCAATTTCATTCAAAGACTGTTTTAGGTTAAGGTAAGCATCAATATACATGGAATAAAGTGCAACATTCACATGAATTTCTATGACGAAACAAGAGACGTTAAAGAAAGTATGGGTTTTCTATGAGCTGCTTTTGGTTCTGTCCAGAAAAACTCTGGACAGTATCCAAAGAGATATAAAACATGTCCATTCCAAATTATGGTTGTAAGAGATCAGCAAGAGAGGGAGACATAAGCCTACAATTTGAGCCAAAATAGTAAGTGGTCCTAGGAGACTGTTCCCTAAAGCTGAGCTTCTGAAATTGTAATGTGAATAGAAATCACCCAGGGGTCCTGATGCAGCAGGGCTGGGGTGGGCTCCATGTTTCTGCATTTCTGTCAAGCTCCCAGGTGATACCCAAGTTGCTGGTCCCAGAACACAGAATAGCAAAGCTGTAGAGCCCAGCCTCCCATCTGTGTTTCCACTGGGCTTCAAAACATGGATTTCCCCAGCCTGTAGAGAAGGGATGAGGGTGGAGAGGAGGTGAACATCCTGCTCCAAAGTGCCTGTCCTTCTGACATTAGGCCCTCGTGGCCACTGTGTGAGATACTGGTGGGATCTCCCGTGTGAGCCCTGCCCCTCCCCAGACACAGCCAGGCTGTAGCCACACCCTTATTTTGGACCATGGGGCTGGAAGGAGGAATTGTTCTCAGTCCAAGACCCCACTGGGTTGTACAATATATCCTTGTAGCTTATTTTATACATAATAATTTGTACCTTTTAATCCCCTCCCCCTGTACTGCCCTTCTTCCCTTCCCTCTCTCCTCTCCCCACTGGTGACCACTGGTTTGTTCTCTATACCTGTGAGTCTGTTTCTTTTTTGTTATATTCACTAGGTTGTCATATTTTTTAGATTCCACATATAGCCAATATTTTATAATAACTATAAATGGAGTATAAACTTTAAAAATTGTGAATCACTATATTGTACACCTGTAACTTATAGAATATTATAAATACATAACTATACTTCAATTAAAAAAATTAAAGACTCCACTGGGCAAATGTAGAGGTCAATCTCTCAATAGTCTCCTGTGAGCAGAACAGACGTTCAGCCAGTGTACCTTAGGAGGACTGTCTAGTTGTTAAGATCTTGAGACACTTCCCTACTGAGTGGTAAACAACCACTGTCCTGAACCCCCAGAATGCCCCCTGATTCATCCACAGAAGACCTGCCTTCTAGGCCTCTCCAGACCTTCCCTCCTGCACCATGGCTGGTCCATATTAAGGTTGCTAAAGAGTTAGAATATCAACCCTGACTGCAGGAATAGGTGAGAAGTACATTACCATCTGAGTAATAAAATCTTCAATGCATACCTTTTTAAAATTGAGGTAAAATTCACGTAACATAGAATTAACCATGAACCATTTTAAAGTGTACAATTCAGTGGCATTTAGTACAATCACAACATTATATAACCATCATATCTATCTGTTTCCAAGATATATTCATTACCCTAAAAGGAAACCTCATAACCATTCATCAATCACTCCCCATTCCCACCTCCTGGCAACCACTAATCTGCTCTCTTCCTCCATGTATTTATCTCTTTTGGATGTTTTATATAAATAGAATCATACAGTATGTGACCTTTTGTGTCTGGCTTCTTTCACTTAATTTTTTCAAAGTTCATCCACGTTGTCACATATACCAGTCAGTATTCTTTTTTAGGGCTGAACAATATTCCATTGTATGGATAAACCACATTTGTTTATCTGTTTGTCACTTGGGAGACATTTGGGTTGTTTCTACCTTATGGACGGTATGAATTGGACAACACATTCTTGGAACTCCCCCTCAGATCCATTTTTGATCCACAGAAGGAAAGAGAGTTCTATCACCTTACCTGAATCAACCTTACTTTTTGGACTTTGAATTAACTTCTGGCAGTTTAAAACAATTCGCTTAATGCTCAACATGTAAAATTTCTGGAGCTCTGAATCCACTATTCTGTGGGAGCCAAAGGCAGTTCAAAATAGGAGCTCCACAAATGTCTGAACAATGGCAGCATTAATGGTCCAAGGAGCCCACATTGGATGAGTCTGCTTGACCCTGGGTTTGTTACTCTGTGGGCCCCTCTGCCTAAGCTAGGATTCCCCCAGATCAAACCCTGAGACAGGACCATGGGTGCAAGGAGTTTGTGTGGGAGATATTCTCAACAAACACGAGTAGGGGTGGTGACGGCAAAGTGAGACAGGGAAGGAAGGAAAGCTGGTAAAAGATGTACTGATGAGCAGATTACCACTCAGACACCTGGGGATCATTCCGTCTGAGAATATACCACAGAATAATCCCCCTGGAGGCTGAAAAAGGTGGGCTATTTATCTACCAATTCCTGTCCTTGATTGGTTGCAGATTTCTTCTGAGCTCGTTAAATCCCTGGCTGGTCCAGGCTGAGCACAGCCACCCTGAGCACCCTTCTGGGGCCGAGGAAACCCTTCAGGCCAATTGTGTAGCAGGTGCTTGAGCTAGGGAGCCATCCACATGGACAGAACATGTCCCCAGAGCTACAGCAGACCTCGGGCAGCTCACCAACCACGGCTGCTGCAGTGAGACAGGAGCTGAAGGGGGAGAGGAGGATGAAATTCAGGCCCGGGCAGGCTGGCCATGGGCACTGAGAATCTTCTCAGAGGAGGCGAGGCCCCTGCCTGGAGCTGCCTGAAGCAAAGTCACCACAAAAACAACTATTTTTTTGTTCAGGACTCAACACCGACCTCCTAGGAAACAAGCCACACAAGTCAACTCTGCCAGCAAAGATGATGGCTCCGTGAAGGGGCAGAAGAGGACTATTTTTTTGCACTGGACACAGAGGCATCTTTGTGGGGTGGGGGAAGGCTGGAAAGAAAAGGAATTCGCTGTTTCCTGCCCCTAGGGTTTCCTGAGGAGCAGGGTCTTAATTGGAAAAGTGGAAGGAAACTTGATAACCGGATAAGGAGCAATGGGTCAAATGGACACCAGGCCCCTTGTCCTCTTAAAGTGATCTAGGAGATTTTTCCCTGATGTTCACATCATCCTGTCAGTTCTACGTAGTGGTTTATTTTACTTCATGATATAAAGTCAGTTACTTAAATTCATGATAGTTAGCTCTTCATAGAAACCTTAATCAGAACCTCTCTGCATATTTTTCAAGCACAGCCGCGGGCAGGGGTTCTGAAGTTTGTGTTCCTGCCGATGGACCGCACCAGACTCAGGGGAAGCCTATAACCCCCCTTATCAGAATAACGGTGTTGTCATTTTAACGGTTCTATTGAGATGTAATTTCCATGCCATAAAGTTCATGTGTTTAAAATGTACAATTCAATTGTTTTTCGTATAATTACAGAGTGCAACCATCACCAGAATCTAATTTTAGAACATTTTTCTTCACCCCAAAATGAAACCCCACACTCATTAGTAGTCACTCCCCATCTCCCCTCCTCCAACCTCTGGCAAGCATTGATTTGCTTTCTGTTTCTATGGATTTGCCTATTCTGGGCATTTCATATAAATGGAATCATATATTATGTGGTCCTCTGTGACTGGATTCTTTCATATGATATTTTTGAGGTTTACTTAGGTTGGAGCATGTATCAGTGCTTCATTCAGAATGACATTAAAATAAATAACCAACAAGGACCTACTGTACAGCACAGGGAACTCTGCTCAATATTCTGTAATAACCTAAATGGGAAGAGAATTTGAAAAAGAATAGATACACATATATGTATAACTGAATCACTTTGCTGTACACCTGAAACTAACACAACATTGTTAATCAAATATACCCCAATATAAAATAAAAATAAAAAAAGAATATTTTAAATGCACAAATTTGAAACATAGGATTACAAAGGAAAACAATTTCTTAAAACAGTTAAAA